>NC_069502.1:717264631-717564631 GCF_027579735.1 Bombina bombina | reverse complement strand
TAACAAGGAACCATTCAGTCACAGTTTCACTCTTACCAGAGAGTGGACTTTAGCTATCCGTTGTAACAGCTGATCTGTCAGATTAGGACAGAAGAGAAATCCTCAGGCAGCGTGTGAACGGTTAGAACTGAGGAGCTGCGCTGATAGTAATTAGTGATCCAGTGAAGCAGGTAGTTTCAGGAGTGAAGAAACATTTGCACAAGCAATATAAAAGTTCAAAACGATATTCAGAATTAAATCCTGTTGTAACAAAAGGGTAATCCAAAGAGCACAATATGCAGTGTTAGCTCAGCTACCAAACTCATTAACTAAGCACCTGTCTGCCCTCAGGAAAAGGTTTAAGTAAGGTAAAAAGGTGCGGCTTCGTAGTTAAGGTGGAATTACAGAATATCAGATGTCAGACAGTTAAGGTGGAGAGATGAGTTCTGACATGACCCCCCCTTCAGGCAAGCCTTCCCAAGGCTTGCAGCCTGGGGCGATCAGGGTTCCTCCTGTGGAACTGAGCAACAAGTCTTGGAGCATTCACGTGAGATGATGGTTCCCAGGTATCCTCATCTGGTGGATAACCCTTCCATCGGACAAGGTACTGGAGTTCACCTTTAGTAATCCGAGAATCAAGTAATTCTTTCACTTCGTATTCTTCTGCATCCAGAATCGGTGGCTTGGGTGGTAAAATCTGTGTGCCGGAGGAGGAAGCTGGTTTGATCAGAGAAACGTGGAAAGTGGAGTGGATGGCCAGAGAGGGAGGTAATTGAAGTGCTACTGCATTTTGATTGATGATTCGTATAATCTGAAACGGGCCTATGAACAGACTGGCTAATTTTTTGCTTGGGATTTGCAATCTCAAATTTTTGGTCGAAAGCCATACCCAGTCACCGACTACGTATTGAGGTGGTGGTCTTCTTCTCAGATCATAATATTTTTTCTGGGCATTTTGAGCAGATTGCAAATGTTTTTGGAGTAATTGCAAATTTTGTGTCATCCTATCAGCTATATCATCAATTTTGGGACTTGGAGAACTGGTGGTTGTGAGAAAGGACATTTTTGGATGGAACCCATAGTTGGCGTAGAAGGGAGTCATTCGAGATGAAGAGTTGAGTGTGTTGTTGTATGCAAACTCAGCGGTTGATAAATAATTCATCCAGTCTTCTTGGTGGAATGCACAATAGGATCTAATGTACTGTTCTAGCCATTGATTCAGACGCTCTGTTTGGCCGTTCGTCTGTGGGTGATAAGCTGTGGTGTACCTATGGTTTATTTGTAGTTTCTGACATAGATTCCTCCAAAACCTGGAGGTAAACTGAGTCCCCCTGTCGGTGGTCAGAATGGTTGGTATGCCATGAAGTTTCAGAACATTATCTATAAATAACTGGGCTGTTTCTGCGGAGGTTGGAAGTTTCCGATATGGGATGAAATGGGCCATTTTTGTCATCAAATCAACAACTACCAATATCGTGTTCATTCCAAGTGAGAGAGGCAATTCGACTATAAAATCCATGCCCAGGTGGGTCCATGGTTTATCAGGAACTTGTATAGGCATCAATAACCCATATGGGGGTCTTCTTTCTGATTTTGATGTGGTACAGATTGTACAATCTTGTATGTATTCCTTGATACTCATGTTCATCTTAGGCCACCAATAGTTCCTTGCTATCAAATCCTTCGTCCTGGAAATTCCTGGATGGCCAGAAAGAGGAGAGTCGTGGTGTTCCTTGATTAACTCCTGTCTTAGAGTCTGGGGTACATAAATCTTGTCTTTGATGTATCCTATCCCATCTGAAGCGGTATGGAGTTGCGATGGAGTATCCAAGTCTTGGACCAAAGCCTCTTTGAGTTTAGAGGCGAAAGTTGAAGTGATACCAATGTATCTATCATGTGGTATGATTTCCTTTGGATTGTGGTCATTTACTGGCTTTGGGTCCTTCCGGGATAAGGCGTCAGCCTTACCATTCCTTGAAGCGGGTCTGTATATGATCTGAAAATGGAATCTGCTGAAATATAGACTCCAGCGAACCTGTCTGGCAGAGAGTGTCTTGTTCCTTTGGAGAAATTCCAGATTTTTATGATCTGTATATACTATGATGGGTAATCGTGTTCCTTCTAAAAGATGTCTCCAATGCTCAAATGATCTTTTTATGGATAACAACTCTTTCTCTCCTATTGGGTAGTTGATCTCCGGAGGAGACATAACTTTAGAATAAAATGCTACTGGATGAAGAGGATGATTCAAGTCTTCTCTCTGGGATAAAACTGAACCTAAAGCGTAATCTGAAGAATCCACTTCTAAAAAGTATTGCAACTCCGGATTTGGATGTCGGAGTATCGGAGCAGAGGTGAACGCAGTTTTCAATGTGAGAAAGGCTTGAGCCGCTGATGGATTCCACAAAAAGGGTGTTGTGCAGCCCGTAAGGGCAGTTAGGGGCTTAGCGATAGCGGAATAACCTTTGATAAATTTCCTATAATAGTTACTAAACCCGAGGAAGCGTTGAAGCTCCTTACGGTTAGAAGGTGTTGGCCAATCTTTTACCGCTTCCACCTTGTTATCCTGCATCTGTATTCCCTCTGGGGATATATCATATCCCAAAAAGGAGATCTTTTCTGTATGGAAAAGGCATTTTTCTGCCTTGGCATATAATCGATGTATTTGTAATCTTGATAATACCCATGTGACGTGTTTAATGTGATCCTCCAAGTTTTGGGAGTATATTAAAATATCATCGAGATAAACTATCACACATATGTCAAGAAGATCCCTGAAAACATCATTGACAAAATGCTGGAACGTTGCCGGAGCGTTACACAGACCAAAAGGCATTACCAAATACTCATATAACCCATATCTCGTTCTAAATGCTGTCAACCACTCATCTCCCTCTCTTATGCGTATGAGGTTGTAAGCCCCCCTGAGATCGAGCTTTGTGTAGATCTTAGCTTGATGTAAACGCTCTATAAGTTCAGGGATTAGGGGGAGAGGGTAACGATTCTTCACAGTAATTTTATTAAGCTCCCTATAGTCAATAATTGGCCTTAAAGTCTGATCTTTGTTCGTCACAAAGAACATGCCGGCTCCGGCAGGGGAGACAGAAGGTCTGATAAACCCCTTCTTCAAATTATCATCAAGATAGGACTTTAAATGACTTAATTCGGGCTGGCTCAATGGGTATAGATGTCCATATGGGACGCTAGATCCCGGTATTAAATCAATGGGACAATCGTAACTCCGATGCGGAGGTAAGCTCTCAGCCTCTCTTTTGCTGAAGACTTCTGCATATTCAGCATAAACCCTAGGGATAACTGTAGTTTCTTCTGCACAATGTAGAGTATGTATGTCATTATAACACAACTTACGGCAATGTGTGGAATCTAATGTGAGTTTTAATGTTTTCCACTCTATGTTAGGCTCGTGTAGTCTTATCCACTGCATACCTAAAACTATGGGAAAGAGTGGGGAAGGAAGTACATCAAATCGTAAATACTCATGATGATTGTCCTGAGTAATGACTAATAGAGGGATTGTGTGATGGGTGATAGGACCGCTTGATATGTAAGACCCATCAACTACTCTGATAGACACAGGAACAGACTTTTTTTCAAGTGGGATTTTATTAACATTCACATACTCCAAATCAATATAAGCCCCATAAGCCCCAGTGTCAATTATAGCCTCTGTAGTCGAACGCTTACGGTCCCACTGCAAAGAGAGAGAGATGGTACAGTAAACTGGGTTATATTGAATATGAGGCATAGTATTGGTCATAATGTACTTACTCTTTTTATTTCTCTGCAGTACAGGGCAGTCTTTAACAGTGTGTGCTGGATTAGCACAATACAGACACAGTGCCGCGGCCTTCCTTCTTTGCTTCTCCTCCAAAGATAAAGAACCCCTTAACATGCCTATCTCCATCGGTTCTTGAGGGGCAGCAGCACTGCTGAGGGATTGGTTAGGTGCAGAGGTTCTTTTATACGTAGGTTCTGAGGAGTGGCGTTCGCTCTTTCTCTCCCGTAGTCTCCGGTCTATTTGAATGGACAGTCTCATCAACCCTTCCAGGCTGTCAGGAAGTTCCACTCGAGCTAACTCATCTTTTACTTGATCAGAGAGACCTAACCTAAACTGATTTTTTAGGGCTATGTGATTCCATTGGGAATCTGTAGCAAACTGCTTAAAATCAGTTATATATAATTCAACTGATCTGTTGCCCTGTTTCAAAGCCCTCATCTTTGTTTCAGCAGTTAACTGCGAGTTGGTGTCCAGATATAACTCATCCATGGCAATCAGAAAATCATTTGAGGAGTTGATGATAGGGTTGTTGTTTTCATAAAATGAATCTGCCCAAATTCTTGGCTCCCCTCTGAGGTAAGATATTACCGTGAGCACCTTTATTTTATCATTCTGGTAGGTCTTTGGCTTTAAAGTGAACATAAGTAGACAGGCATTCCTGAACTGTCTATACATACGTCTGTCCCCTGAAAATAAATCAGGAGGGGATATCTGTGGTTCTGGGCATGCATCAGGTGGTACCACTTTAGCAGATAGGGAGTCCTTGATGACCTTCCTTAACGTTTCATTTTCAACTTGAAGATTACTTAGAGCCTGACCGAGTTGGTCTACCCTCTGAGATAAGCCATAAACAACTTGAGGTAGATCCGCTGGATCCATTTTTTTGGGCTTAGTTAATCTGTAAGTAACTGACAGGAAGTATAGCAAGTTAATTGTATATGGATCTTCAACTGCAGATCTAGATGGAATGTTTCACTCAGCACCTGCTTATCATATGTAGAAGAGAAGCGTATGGCTTGGAGTGATTTAATATATCTTGAAAAGAACAGAGTGACACAGGTTAAAACCTGGAGCAGTCTCTTACAGAATCAGCTGTTAGAGAAAACAGGAACCCAAGGGGTTAAATAATTCAGGTAGGAGTTTAAATAACAAGGAACCATTCAGTCACAGTTTCACTCTTACCAGAGAGTGGACTTTAGCTATCCGTTGTAACAGCTGATCTGTCAGATTAGGACAGAAGAGAAATCCTCAGGCAGCGTGTGAACGGTTAGAACTGAGGAGCTGCGCTGATAGTAATTAGTGATCCAGTGAAGCAGGTAGTTTCAGGAGTGAAGAAACATTTGCACAAGCAATATAAAAGTTCAAAACGATATTCAGAATTAAATCCTGTTGTAACAAAAGGGTAATCCAAAGAGCACAATATGCAGTGTTAGCTCAGCTACCAAACTCATTAACTAAGCACCTGTCTGCCCTCAGGAAAAGGTTTAAGTAAGGTAAAAAGGTGCGGCTTCGTAGTTAAGGTGGAATTACAGAATATCAGATGTCAGACAGTTAAGGTGGAGAGATGAGTTCTGACATTAATAATGTGTTGTTCTAAAAGAAAAATACATAATAACCACCTGTCATGCTGACCTGCATAATAAAATGAACATGTTTTGAAAACTAACAAAATCCCCATAATACAGAACAAAATTGCTATACCTATCTTATTCACACCTTAAACAGTAATTGCAAACCTTCAAATTTATCATAATATCTACAAGAATAGACAATTATTTAAATACATATAATAAGACTTGTTGATACAGGTTTCCCCCTTAATTCTGTATATATGTATGCTTTTATATATACGTGTATGTGCGTTTATACTGTGTGTATATATATATATATATATATATATATATATATATATACTGCATATATATATATATATATATATATATATAGATAGATATATAGATAGATAGATAGATTATAGATAGATTTCTGTTTGTTTTTCACTGCAATGCACAGCAGTTGTGTTTGCTTCATATGCTGTATGTATTTAATCTGAGCCATGGGACAGTGAACAAAAAAATATTTAATCTTTGAAGATTGAATGGTGTCTTTGGTCTTTTGAAGGATAAACATGCTTAGTTTGCTAAGTTAAGTGCAGGTGGAATATTGAATTTTAACCTTGTTTTTACTGCTGGCAAACTTAAAAGAAAGAGATAAATCAGACATCAAAGTAACAGATTATAAAGACAACAAAAAATTGGGGCCACAAATTCATGTTAGACATGAAAATGAAAAAAAAATATTTCCAGATTTGCTTTAAAAGAAACATGGATTTAGAGCGTATACTTCTTTAAATCTTATGCCAATTGTAAAAGATTACAATATTGATAGAAGTTACTAATGAAAATATCTCATGAAGTTGAAAAGCAGTTATTTAATAAAAATAATGTTTACTCTGTTTTTATGAGAACATTAAAAAGAATATTCTGTAAAACCAGCAGAAACAAAGTAAAATATAACGTAAAATAAAATCTACTTTAATTTTTTAAAAAAATATGTATTGTGCTTTAATGTAACATTTTTTAAAATGTAATATGGACTAGATTACAAGCGGAGCGCTAAATTATAGCTTACCCACAAACTGCAAATTTGCCTGTTTGCGGGAGCACAATAATTAACCAGTCAATACAAGTGGCTGGTTATTGCTACCGCGGACTTGCGGTAGAAATTAGCACTCTGAAAATTAACCAGAGATTTGCTCTCTGGTTAATTTTCTAAAAGTGTCCCAAATGCAATCAAAATAGAGGGCATTGTAGTTTTTAATTAAAAAAACTGCACTAGGCCATTTTGGGGCTTTAAAGTTGGTGAGAGCGGGGTGTTAGAAAAATAAAAGGGCACTGAAAAGCGCCTTTACATTGCAGTCTATAGGAACTGTGTGTTCTCATAGACAACAATGTAAATATATATGTATATGATTCTATACATTTTATATTTTTATGTGTTAATATGTGTATATACACATACTGACACACACATATATATGTATATATTCATATACATATATATTTAAAAATGCTGCCCATCTCTGAGCTACTTACCCCTTCACTGCACGAAGTTCTAATGCCGTCTGAGTGCAATGCTTCCTAGCAATGCGAACATGAGCTCGCATTTGCATTGCGATTGACATTTATAACCAGCGCACATTATTGTGCGCTGGTATTACAAAGTGGAACGTTAATATCGCTTGCTCACAAACGATATTTAGCACTCCACTTGTAATCTGGCCCTATTTGTGAATTTAGTTTGGTCTAGTCTAATGGGTTTTAATATCCTCAAATGTATAATCTGCTGCCTTCTTGCATGTGTTTACAACTACCCTTCTAGAATATTATCCTGGATGTTCACTCATTAAAGGGACAGTGTACACTTTAGTCATCTTAAAGTCTTACTTTAGATAAAGCTGCAAATAGCCTCCTGCACCGTTTCTATATCATGCAGAAGTAACAGTAAAAAAGTTATTTTTAAATTAATATTGTTTCTGGTCACTTTGAAATGGCTGCCAAGCTCCACTCAATGAGATTTGACGGAGGTGTAGGCCTGCAGCGACAAGCCCTTTCCAGCTTATCTGAAAGATGTTCAATAGGATTGAGATCTGGGAACTGAGTGGGCCACTGCAGCAAAAAAAGTAATTGTCATGTTCCAGGAACCATCCCATAGTCATGCAAGCTTTGTGCACCAGCACATTATACTGATGGAAGTAACCATCTGCCTGAGGATACACTGTCAACATGAATGGATGAACTTGGTTAGTAACGATGTTTCCGTACGGTGTGGCATTGAGATGTAAATCTAGGGATATCATTGAACCCAACGTGTGCCAGGAAAAAACATTTCCCACACCATAATACTGCCCTAGGGTTGCCACCTCGGCCATGTTTTTCTTAACACTTATAAGTTACACATGCTGTAGGGTGTGCAGTGAGGAATATGAATAGTACATATAAAATGTGCTGTCCAGAAACACAATACATGTTCCTCCCTGCACATCCTGCAGAATGTGTAACCTATAAGTGTCCAGGAAAACATGGCTGAGGTGGCAACCCTATACCGCCCCCACCACCTTTCACAGTTTTCATTGGATATGACGGGTCCATGGATTTATGCTGTTTTCGCCAAATTCGGAGCCTTCCATCAATATCATGCACTAGGAACTTCGACTTTTATCAGTCCAAACAACTTTTTTTTCCAGTCTTTGATGGTCCAGTGCTGGTGTTGTAGTGCCCACAGAAGGCGTGTTCTCTTGTTCTTCTCTGATAACAATGGTATCTGACATGGCCCGCCTGCTGTTGTAGCCCATCCGTGAAAAGGGGAGTCTAGTAGTGCATTGCAATATTGTTTTCTCTGCACCAAGGTTTCTTTCTGATATGATTCACAAAATTGTGGTCTATCTGTTTGTTTGCACAAGTCTAGCCATCCTCCTCTGACCTCTCTCATCAACTAGCATTTTTCTTCCACAGGACTGCAGCTGTCTGGATGTTTTTTGTTCATTACACCATTCTCAATACACCCTTGAATCTGTGGTACATGAAAAGTTCAGATACGCTTTGTCCAGCACGTCTTATATCTACTATCATGCTACATTCAGAGTCCTGTAGATCACTGCTCTTCCCCATTCTCGCTGCGGTTTGTATGCTTAACTGATAGTAGGAAGGTTTTTCTGCTGTATTTATACCAAAACTGTGGCCACATGATGTACAACGTAGTGGAACAAACCATTTGTGTGTACAGCAGGGCTCTACCTAATAAAGTGGCCACACAGTGTAGCTTCACTTGACATTTAAATGGGCAGGAAAGAGAAAACAGGTCAATGCTCTCCTCCTCTTATTTCTATAAAAGCCTGTGCTTTAGCCTGTGCTATAGCTGGTAAAAATAGACATTAAACCTCCAGCCAGCGCAAGGCCTGCAAGAGCACGAGGCTGAGTGCACTGTACCTACCACACCCACCTAAAGCCGGCCCTGGAGATATATATTTATATGGGTATGTTTGCATGCCCTGGAGGTCTCTGTCAGTATGTCAGCTAACATCACTGGCACTTGGTGCATGCCAAGAGATAAATGCATATACACATTACCTGATACTGAGAAGTTCTTTTACAGAAAACATGTATGCAAACTTAAGGATATTAAAATATACATCTAACACTTCTATGCATTTTAGTATGATTTTTTTTCTCCCTTTAAAAGGCTAACTTTCTGAATGTTTGTCCTATGTAAGTTTTACCCATAAAGACAGAATTTCATGACTAACAGAATTAAAAAGAGATGAAGAGTTAAATACATGGACAACACATACCATGCTACATATAAGGGCTATTCTATCTAACAATTTGCTATTAAAATATATTGACCAGGTTCTTCCTCAAAGGTACAGTAAAGTCAAAATTATTTTTTATGTTTCAGATAGAGCATGCCATTTTAAACAACTTACTTATCTTGTCCTGTGGCAAAAAGTTTTTGTATTTGTTCCTTATTTGTATTTTTTGTGTAAATTCATATTGTTTTTAAAAATTTCCAGCTGGACATTGATGAGCTTGCATCTCCTAGATTTACTAAATCTTGTTTGCATTACATTATGTATTTTGTATTACTTTATTATTTAAAGGGACAGTCAACGCCAGAATTGTTTTTGTTTAAAAATATAGATAATCCCTTTATTTCAGTTCTTTTGACAGACTTGCATTGTAGCCAATCAGTGCTGACTATTAGGTAACTTCACAATGTTCTCTATATGACACACATGAACTAACGCCCTCTAGTGGTGAAAACTGTCAAAACATTCAGATAAGAGGCGGCCTTCAAGGTCTAAGAAATTAGCATATGAGCTTACCTTGGTTTAGTTTTCAACCAAAAATACCAAAAGAACAAAGCAAAATTGGTGATAACATTTAATTGGAACGTTGTTTAAATTTATATGACCTTTTTGAATCCTGAAAGTTTATTTTGGAATTGACTGTCCCTTTAATAAAGCTATATATATACATACATACATACATAGATATATATATACATACATACATACATACATAGATATAAACTAAAAAGCAAATAGCAAATGTCAAAGTATTGCATATAATCTTTTGAAAACCAAAATTAGATTCACATACATAGACTATAATTTTAATATGTGAGCCAGCTGTAAAGAATTTAATATTAATATTAGCTTTCTGGTTTTCTTTAAAATAAAAATGACAAATTATATAGACATTTTAATTCTTCATAGCCTATTATGAAAACAGATCATTAAAACACTGTCGCTTTCATTCTGAGGATTTATAAAATATTTTACTTAGGAAAATATTCAGTATTCAGGTTTGTGGAATTTCCTGATGTTCTTCTGGGTATTCAGCCAAATGTAATAAACTTGCAAATCTCAGTTTTCATTTGTGACTCTAGTGGAAATATTATATTACTTCTACACAGTTTTGTACATTAAAATAAAAACACATTTTACTTAAAATCAGGTCGATGGGTAATTATAATGCTCTTTAAGCCAATTTATTCAAGGCAAGACATTGCTAAAAAATAAATACGCACACACAGTAGATTGTCAAAACAGTATTAGAAGCTAAATATGTGACTTAATTATGTTCTATTATATTAAAAATGTTAATGTACAATATTGAACCAAAATGAACAATGAATAGAGATATCTAAGGAGTACCGGAATAGGAGTTAAAATTCAACTTTTATTAGAAAAGCTTAGTTACAAACGGGGTAAAACATAAACCCCTGGGTTAAAACATGGAAGTTCAGAACAGGTAAATAAACTGGATGACGCGTTTCGGCTTGCGCCGTACTCCTAGCCCTCTGATAAAACTCTTCATGTTGCTAACTTTTAAAAGCACTACCTGTTCTCCCATTGGTTAATTGGTTTCAAATACATTCTGTGAAATTAACTCAATTAAATTTCCAATTTATTTTTTATTAACAAATGTACTTAATTTTCTTAGTATCCTTAATTCAATAGCATAGCTAGTAGTGTGCCAATGTTCTGATATGGTAGAAGTGTTTATAACAATATTTTAACTGACTGATGGTGTTTGTTCATGGAGAGAATAAAAAAGTAAAGGTTGAAAATTTCTACTATAAAATCCGGAGCACACCTAGTAACAACAGAAGCAAGCAAGGCTCAGGAATAAGGTTGGGGCTAACACCTACGGGAATGCGGTTAGAAGTAACCTTACAGTGGAAGGCTGGGAGAGAAGCACCTATCTTCCTATGAATGCATACATTACCTCATATGATTGAGGTAATATCTGGTAAGAGGTCCACCTTCTACTTTATCACCACATTATAATATTGGACTGTTTAAGAAAATAACTTTTTGTGTATAGGAAATTTTTTTTGGTCACATGTGTAAGAGTATGTCCATATAGACCATATTGTATATAGAAACCTAATCTGTGCGTTGTTATCTCTTATTGATTTTTGCTTTCATATCTATATATATTTATATATATATATATATATATATATATATTGTCTCAAAGAGGATCCAGCACTCACTTTTCATGTCCAATATCAACAACTGGGGTGCACTTCAATGCCAAAACATATAACAGTGCCAGGATGGCACTCTCCATTTTAAAATAGTGAATTCTTTATTGAATTAACGTTTTCAGGGTCTCCTGAGTCTGAGGACGGGGGAGACCCTGAAAACGTTAATTCAATAAAGAATTCACTATTTTAAAATGAAGAGTGTCTTACTGGATTTGATTGTTATATACAGTATATATATATATATATATATATATATATATATATATATGTAAATGTGATGACTATGTTATATCATGCAAAGCTATGGGGATCTGAAGAAAACCTAACTTCAGGACACCTACACCTACAAATGACGTGATTTCATATTACATATCTGAATGTATTAATCACTCAAACTGACGTGATTGTCACTAACAGTACAGGTGTTATTAAAATAGTGTTTTTACAGGAGATCGCAAAATCATGGCTTTCAGAGTTAACAATTATAATCCATTTCCATCCGCACCACTGCAAACTCATCTAAATGCATCTATTAGGTTGCTGGGATGGGCAGACTGCGCACTGTTTTTCTATTGCTATATGGGCGTTTGACAACATTCACAAGGATTGTTGTTAAACAAGATTTTTTTCTAGTGTTTGAGGACCGTTTCAATTTTGGGTGAACCATACACAAAATAGCGACTCTGAATTTTTATGTAAAACCCTTAAACTCAAAATTAAACTTTCACCATGATTCAGAGAGAGTTTGAAAATGTAAACAACTTTTCAATTCACTTTCATTATCTAAATGTGCACAATATTTTATGTGCAGACGTTTTGAGGCACCAGCTCCTATTTAGCATGTGCATGAATGTATATACAAGGTTACTAGTCTTACTATAGTGATCACTTACAGGGATATGAAACCCAAACATTTTCTTTTATGATTGAGACAGAGCATACCATTTTAAATAATTTTCCAATGTATTTCTATTATCTATTTTGCTTTTTTTGATTTTCTTTGTTGAAAACAATAACTAGGTAGGCTCAGGAGCTAGTTGCTGATTGGTGGCTGCACGTATATACCAAGAGAATGAAGCAAAACTGATAATAGAAGTAAATTGGAAAGTTAGTTAAAATTGTATGCTCTATCTAAATCATTAAATAATTTTATTGGGTTTCATGTCCCTTTAATAGCTATAAAAACATAAAACCATTATTTGAACTGTGAAACCTCACTCTTTCAAATGCAGGGTATTATTATATATTATTATGGTGAGTGAGTATTAAAAACCTCTTAAAAATCATCTGAGCTCCAAAATTAGAACCAAAGTTTATACGTATTTGTAAATGTTATGAAAATCAGTTGGCAGTGGGTGGACACAGGACCACTCAAGAGCAGGACTGTTGCTTTCAAATAAGGGGTCTTCAATTTATGTATGTATTGTAAGGGGCAACCTTGGAGATACCCCACATCCTGATGTTTTTACTGATATGTGTGTGTTTTGCGGCGCCAAGATGAATTTCCCGCATGGCTATAGGCTAAGAGGTGGAAACGTCACCTCTCAGCCAAATAGCATTCTGCCTTTAGCAGCTCAGCACAGCGAACGCTGCTAACAAATAAAGGGGCTTTCAGAATGAAGTATGTTATACTTCATGAATGAAAGTCCCCTTTATTTGTTACAATGGTAAATACTAGCGTTTCACAAATGCTAGGATTTACCATCACTTTAAGGTTCTGATAGGTGATCACTGTTAACACAGTGGACAGCAGCATGTGACCCCCCCTTTGGAAAAGTGGCCTCATCACTTTAAAAGAGGGTTTATTTTATTTGCCCCATTGATTGCCATTTCTATGACAAGAACCTACTATTTAGAGGGGCATGAGACTACTCATTTTATTATGAGCAATTCCCTCTTTCATCTGAGAGTTAGTGTTTATGTGTGTTGTATGCTGTCTTTAAGAGATAGTAAATACATTAGTTAGGTGATTGACATAAACATGGCAATCACCTGCTAATGACAGTGATATAAGTCCACACTCTAATTGAGCCCCTATCCCCTTCCCTGTTTGGGCTACAATTGACCCATCATCTAAATAGGCATACTCCCCTCTTTCAAAAATGGTTGAAGTCTCCTTTCCCCATTTGCAGTGTGGGGGTCTCTAGGATCTGGATAAGAAGGGGGACCCCCCTGGATGACAAACCTGTGTTCATCAACTGCTTTGTAGGAGGGATGTGCATGATGAGAAAATGTAAAATAATAAGGAATGTTACACTAATAACATTTAGCGAAATCAGTAAACCAACAAACACACATGCTAAGTATACTGATAATATCCCTGTTTAAATCCTTGAAAAAGTCATACACGTACATCTCTGGTTTTAGATCACAACAGGTTAACTGCAAACGTCACCTATTAGCATCACTATAGACTATTAAAATCAATCGATCAACATACAGGCCCTTTAACCACAAAATCACCAATTTGTTTGTTGTTAAAGGGACAGTCTAGACCCAATACATAGTTTTGATAACCTATTGTTACATACCAGAGAAGCATCCTGCAACTGGTCCCACTTCTATAAGCTTGCAAGAAGTATATGAAACATTTGAATAATCATTGTTGGTTAGTAACTGAAAATGGCCACCAAGCTCCACCCACAGCTTTCTTCTTGTCCAGCTAGCCCTTGTCTTGTGTGACAGTTTAGCAGTGCACGTTTAGTATTTTTCAGTTAGCTATTTCAAATTGTGCATGTTTTTTTTTTTTCCTCAGACAGAAATACAGGGGACATTTATTGTGGGCGGACCGTCATCATTTCATACAAATAGTGATAGTTATAGTGGCTTCCTAGTGGAGGTTCAGTTTCCTTTTACTTGTGATTTTTTTCTACTGCAAGTCCTTAATTGTTATATAAATAATCTTTATATTCTTGTGGTAAGAAAATGTTATTTTATTCAGTTTATCATTTATGTTATTGTTAATAAAGTCTAATACATTTTGGCTCCTTACTTATGAATGTTATAAACCACAGTTGTCCTTATACCCCGGTCTGTGCAGGTAGACAAATCTCTGCACCTCTCCCTCATATAGGGCTAGATTACAAGTGGTGCCCTAACAATTACTCGCAAGCGTAAAGGGGTTTATTGCAGGCATTTTCGCGCATCAGATGTATCGCTCGTGTTACAATTTTAAAGTAAACATGATCGCTTGAGCGCAATTGAAGTAAATGCATCGGGATAGCATGTTCTCAGAGCTCTGGTTAACTGTTTCGCAAAACAATTGCACAAAACACATTAAAAATACATTTAAAGAAGAGTTACTAATAATAACACCATCTAATAAAAATTATTAAAAAACTAATATTGCACAAAAAAGTGGTCTCAGGTGTTAGAAAAAAAAGGTAGGTAAAGGGCTTTAACAAAGAGATACATACATATAAATGTCTAAGTATGTATATGTGTGTATGTATATATATATATATATATATATATATATATATATACATATACGTATATATATATACATATATACACACACACAGGCGGGCACACAATAAGCATTCAGGCCATTAGGCACTTGACCAAGGGCCCTGCGCTCAGCTGCAGGAATTTTAATCACAGTCATGCATCTTTATTAAAATAATGGTATTTATTATTTTTTATATATTAAATAAGAAAAATTACTAATTCATAATATTTGTGTAGAGGAAGGGGGTCTGGTGGCGTGCACTCTGTCAGCTGTCTTTGCATGGGGGTGGTGGGATTGTGCACCATGTTGGCTCATCTATGTAAATTGTGCAGATGCACAGTAAGTCCTAGGCTGGCACTCAGAAAAAACTTCACAGCGCATCATGCAATATGCGGACAGGGAGGGAATCTGCAAAGGTGTAAGTGCACCATCAATAAGATACTAACTAGGGGAGGCTGAAAGTGATACTGGCTTCTGCAAAGAACAAAGTTTTTCCAATTAAACTGGACTGTGGATTAGAAGATAGGGTCTCACTGGAGCCTCAGTTTTCTTATTTTTTATTTAAATGTTAACCCCAATAATTATTTGCTTTAATCTCTTCTTTTTTGGTTGTGTAGAAAGAAACAAAACATATTAATTAATAGTGCTTTCCCCCTACTTAGATGTTTTTAATTTTTTTTAATTATTGCAGAGAATGGGTGTATCTTGCAGTTCATAAGTGATACTGTCTCTGCTCTCAAACCCCCTCTGTCTCTTTCCCCCCTGTCTCCCCCTCTTTTACTCTGTCTCCCTCCTTTGTCTCCCTACCTCTAGCTCTCTCTCCACCTCTGGTTCTTTCTCTCTCTCCCCCCCCCCCTCTGTCTCTCTCCCCCCTGTCTCTCTCTGTTTCTCTGTCTCTCTCTTTCCCTTTAGCTCTCTCTGCTCTGTTTCTCTGTCTCCCCCTCCATGTCTCCCCCCCCATCTCTCTCTATCTATCCCTTTATCTCTCTCTCGCTCTCTGCTCTGTTTCTCTCTGTCTCCCCCCCCCAGGCCCCCCTGCCAATAACAATACATAGATTAGAAATAATAAAATAATGTGAAAGTTGTTAACAGTATTATAACTACTGCAGTAATAAACCCTGAGCCGATAAATAAATAAATAAATATGACATGCTGTACAGTGTTTTTTCCTAGAAACCATATTGTCTAAAAATATGTAAAATGATTACATAAGCGTATTAAAACTAAAAGTTGTGAGTACTTAGCCTTTAGCAAGTAGATATGAGGCTGACAGGATTCTTGTCATCAGAGTGTCTGTGTTACAGACACAATCACTTTTACAACACAAACGGCGTCGGCGAAGAAGTGTAGAAAAATTATAGCAAGAGGTCAGGAGCTCAGCACAGCTCATTAGGTTAGAGGAATTTAGAAACGGAGGTTCCTGTGACACTTTTTTTTTTTTTTAATTGTGCTGTGCTTTTTGACCATTAAGACAGAGGCTCAGACTAGAACAGAAAAGCAAAACGAGATAATGTGAAGCAGAAAGTGTGGGAGATAGTAGCAGACACCGGCAGACAATTCAAGATTTTGCCACACAGAGACAGGAAATATGGAGGTAATTCTGCTAGTGGAAATGGAAGAGGGGCAGTGGTTTGTGCGGAAAGAAAACTAAAATACACACAGCAATTTTAATACACTGATGAAGTGGGAGAGAACATACTAGCATACAATACATATGCAGAGCGTAAGCAACAGTCAAGCCTTCCGGAACAAAAATTACAGCAGACTATTTTGGGAAGGAATAGGCAGCAACACTCATATGTATTAACTGCAGATCAGCGGGAGCGCGTATAAAAACATATTTACGAGTCGATCATGATAGGAAGAAACTAGACATAAACCAACTATGCAAAGCAGTGGGCGGAGCTTGGCATCCATTTTAGGCAGTTACAAAGTTCAAATCTGTTACATTTTCAGCAACTTCTTGAAAGCGTATAGAAGAGGGACATGGTAAAGGATGCTTGTGTGATATGTAAGAATATGTTAAAATACATATATGTTGGGTGTAGACTGTCCCTTTAAATGTGCATATTTGGGTTTTGGATCAAAATTGTAGAATAATTATTTTAATAGCTGTGGCTTATGCATAGGTTGATCTTCACTGTTTAAAATTGGAAACCAGATCTTCAGACATTTCATGACTTTCAAAGAATGATAATGTACACCAAACGTGTGTTGTCCAGGATAGACTGCAATCCTTATCCAGGTTTAGTTTGTATTTTTAGGGAACCACATTTTAGCTACAGTACCCTCATGTGTATAGCCTGGAAGCTTTAATAGAGACCTGTAGAGAGGCCAACTAGACACAGTCATGCGGATCAGCATTAATATCACAATGGATGTATACTATTTACATATTAAACATGTGCACATAAAAGAGTTGGTCATCATTTAAATGAGAGGTGCAATGTATATTTAGGTTGCAAGTGAGCCCTAAAGGTATATAAATAATATGCCTACTTGTTGAAAAGGAACCCTAAACCCCCCTCTTGAGCTAAAAAGAGGATGAATGCCCCAAGTATTATGATAAGATAACACTGTTATTCAATATCAGAATTTTGTGTTATTTTAAGTTATATCTAACTTAATAATACTAGATATTGTATTACAAAAGAGAGCTCAGAATACTATGCTTTGGTGGTGAAGAAAATGGATTAAAGGTACACAAACCCCAAAATATTTTTTTCCTGATTTAGATAGAGAATACAATTTTAAAAAGTTTCCAATTTATTTCTATTATCAAATTTGCTTTGTTTTCACGTTATTCTAGAGATACCTAGGTAGGTAGTCTGCACATGTCTGGAGAACTACATGACAGGAAATAGTGCTGCCATCTAGTGCTCTTGTTGATGTATAACATTGTTTGAAAACTGCTGCCATATACTTCTGCAGACGCTCCTGAACTTACATTACTGCTATCCAACAAAGAACAAGAAAATTAAGAAAATTTGATAATAGAATTAAATTGGAAAGTGGATTACAATCGGATGTTCTATCTGAATAATTTAAATATTTGCTAAAATTACACCAAACTAATTTTTTTTTTTCTTCAAGGCTGTCGTCTTTGTTGCCTGTTTTTTTTGTTTTGTGGATATACACAAACTAAGTGTATGCTCTAACAAAGAATGGTGAAAGAACTTGCAGAAAAAACAGCTAGAAAAGTGGAAGAAAAGTCTCAAAATGTATTCAGCAAAGGAATGAGTCTTGGCTCATCAGAAATACTGTACTTTTTCTTTCATTTATTTTTCTTTACTTCATTTAGGGCTAGATTACAAGTAGAACCCAAATTTTACTTTCACAATCCCCATGTTTGCTCTCCACTCAGTAATACCGGCGCACGCCTTCGCATTGAATGGAAGCTTTGGGCTTACGGGAGCGCCCCTCCATAGGCTTCAATGGAAGCCTTGTTCTAATGCCGCATAGAACCTAGCGCAGCAAAGGGGTAAGTCAGGCAGTGTTGGGTAGCATATTTAAAAACATAATTTATGTAAGAACTTACCTGATAAATTAATTTCTTTCATATTGGCAAGAGTCCATGAGCTAGTGACGTACGGGATATACAATCCTACCAGGAGGAGCAAAGTTTCCCAAACCTCGAAATGCCTATAAATACACCCCTCACCACACCCACAATTCAGATTAATGAATAGCCAAGTGGTGGGGTCGTGATAGAATAAGGAGTAAAAAAAGCATACAAAAAGAGGAACTGGAAATAAAATTGTGCTTTTTATACAAAAATCATAACCACCATAAAAAAGGGTGGGCCTCATGGACTCTTGCCAATATGAAAGAAATTAATTTATCAGGTAAGTTCTTACATACATTTTCTTTCATGTAAATGGCAAGAGTCCATGAGCTAGTGATGTATGGGATAGAAATACCCAAGATGTGGGAGACCACAGAAGAGTCACTAGAAAGGGAGGGATAAAATAAAAACAGCTATTTCCGCTGAAAAAACTATCGGCTAGATTTAGAGTTTTGTCGGTAAGGACCCGCGTAGCTAACGCCGTTTTTTTTCTGGCCGCACCATAAAAATAACTCTGGTATTGAGAGTCCACATAAAGGCTGCGTTAGGCTCCAAAAAAGGAGCGTAGAGCATTTTTAACGCAGCTTCAACTCTCGATACCAGAGTTGCTTACGCAAGCGGCCAGCCTCAAAAACGTGCTCGTGCACGATTCCCCCATAGGAAACAATGGGGCTGTTTGAGCTGGAAAAAAACCTAACACCTGCAAAAAAGCCGCGTTCAGCTCCTAACGCAGCCCCATTGTTTGCTATGCGTAAACACTTCCTACGTCTGCACCTAACACTCTAACATGTACCCCGAGTCTAAACACCCCTAACCTTACACTTATTAACCCCTATTCTGCCGCCCCCGCTATCGCTGACCCCTGCATATTATTATTAACCCCTAATCTACCGCTCTGGACACCGTCGCTACTTACATTATCCCTATGTACCCCTAATCTGCTGCCCTAACATCGCCGACCCCTATATTATATTTATTAACCCCTAATCTGCCCCCCACAACGTCGCCTCCACCTGCCTACACTTATTAACCCCTAATCTGCCGAGCGGACCTGAGCGCTACTATAATAAAGTTATTAACCCCTAATCCGCCTCACTAACCCTATAATAAATAGTATTAACCCCTAATCTGCCCTCCCTAACATCGCCGACACCTAACTTCAATTATTAACCCCTAATCTGCCGACCGGAGCTCACAGCTATTCTAATAAATGTATTAACCCCTAAAGCTAGGTCTAACCCTAACACTAACACCCCCCTAAGTTAAATATAATTTACATCTAACGAAATTAACTCTTATTAAATAAATTATTCCTATTTAAAGCTAAATACTTACCTGTAAAATAAATCCTAATATAGCTACAATATAAATTATAATTACATTGTAGCTATTTTAGGATTAATATTTATTTTACAGGCAACTTTGTAATTATTTTAACCAGGTACAATAGCTATTAAATAGTTAAGAACTATTTAATAGTTACCTAGTTAAAATAATTACAAAATTACCTGTCAAATAAATCCTAACCTAAGTTACAATTAAACCTAACACTATACTATCATTAAATTAATTAAATAAAATACCTACAATTACCTACAATTAAACCTAACACTACACTATCAATACATTAATTTAATACAATATCTACAAATAACTACAATGAAATAAACTAACTAAAGTACAAAAAATAAAAAAGAACTAAGTTACAAAAAATCAAAAAATATCTACAAACATAAGAAAAATATTACAACAATTTTAAACTAATTACACCTACTCTAAGCCCCCTAATAAAACAACAAAGCCCCCCAAAATAAAAAATGCCCTACCCTATTCTAAATTACTAAAGTTAAAAGCTCTTTTACCTTACCAGCCCTGAACAGGGCCCTTTGCGGGGCATGCCCAAGAAGTTCAGCTCTTTTGCCTGTAAAAAAAACATACAATACCCCCCCAACATTACAACCCACCACCCACATACCCCTAATCTAACCCAAACCCCCCTTAAATAAACCTAACACTAAGCCCCTGAAGATCTTCCTACCTTATCTTCACCATACCAGGTTCACCGATCGGTCCTGAAGAGCTCCTCCGATGTCCTGATCCAAGCCCAAGCGGGGGGCTGAAGATGTCCATGATCCGGTAGAAGTCTTCATCCAGGCGGCATCTTCTATCGACATCCATCTGGAACGGAGCGGCAGCATCCTGAAGACCTCCGACGCGGAACATCCATCCTGGCCGACGACTGAAAGACGAATGACGGTTCCTTTAAATGACGTCATCCAAGATGGCGTCCCTCGAATTCCGATTGGCTGATAGGATTCTATCAGCCAATCGGAATTAAGGTAGGAATATTCTGATTGGCTGATGGAATCAGCCAATCAGAATCAAGTTCAATCCGATTGGCTGATCCAATCAGCCAATCAGATTGAGCTCGCATTCTATTGGCTGTTCCGATCAGCCAATAGAATGCGAGCTAAATCTGATTGGCTAATTCCATCAGCCAATCAGAATATTCCTACCTTAATTCCGATTGGCTGATAGAATCCTATCAGCCAATCGGAATTCGAGGGACGCCATCTTGGATGACGTCATTTAAAGGAACCGTCATTCATCGTTCAGTCGTCGGCCAGGATGGATGTTCCGCGACGGAGGTCATCAGGATGCTGCCGCTCCGTATCAAATGGATGTCGATAAAAGATGCCGTCTGGATGAAGACTTCAATCGGATGGAAGACCTCTTCTGCCCCGCTTGGATGAAGACTTCTACCGGATCATGGACATCTTCAGCCCCCCGCTTGGGCTTGGATCAGGACATCGGAGGAGCTCTTCAGGACCGATCGGTGAACCTGGTATGGTGAAGACAAGGTAGGAAGATCTTCAGGGGCTTAGTGTTAGGTTTATTTAAGGGGGGTTTGGGTTAGATTAGGGGTATGTGGGTGGTGGGTTGTAATGTTGGGGGGGTATTGTATGTTTTTTTTACAGACAAAAGAGCTGAACTTCTTGGGGCATGCCCCGCAAAGGGCCCTGTTCAGGGCTGGTAAGGTAAAAAAGCTTTTAACTTTAGTAATTTAGAATAGGGTAGGGCATTTTTTATTTTGGGGGGCTTTGTTGTTTTATTAGGGGGCTTAGAGTAGGTGTAATTAGTTTAAAATTGTTGTAATATTTTTCTGATGTTTGTAGATATTTTTTTATTTTTTGTAACTTAGTTCTTTTTTATTTTTTGTACTTTAATTAGTTTATTTCATTGTAGTTATTTGTAGGTTTTGTATTTAATTAATGTATTGATAGTGTAGTGTTAGGTTTAATTGTAGGTAATTGTAGGTATTTTATTTAATTAATTTAATGATAGTATAGTGTTAGGTTTAATTGTAACTTAGGTTAGGATTTATTTTACAGGTAATTTTGTAATTATTTTAACTAGGTAACTATTAAATAGTTCTTAACTATTTAATAGCTATTGTACCTGGTTAAAATAATTACAAAGTTGCCTGTAAAATAAATATTAATCCTAAAATATCTACAATGTAATTATAATTTATATTGTAGCTATATTAGGATTTATTTTACAGGTAAGTATTTAGCTTTAAATAGGAATAATTTATTTAATAAGAGTTAATTAATTTCGTTAGATGTAAATTATATTTAACTTAGGGGGGGTGTTAGTGTTAGGGTTAGACTTAGCTTTAGGGGTTAATACATTTATTAGAATAGCGGTGAGCTCCGGTCGGCAGATTAGGGGTTAATAATTGATGTTAGGGAGGGCAGATTAGGGGTTAATACTATTTATTATAGGGTTAGTGAGGCGGATTAGGGGTTAATAACTTTATTATAATAGCGCTGCGGTCCGGTCGGCAGATTAGGGGTTAATAATTGAAGTTAGGTGTCGGCGATGTTAGGGAGGGCAGATTAGGGGTTAATACTATTTATTATAGGGTTAGTGAGGCGGATTAGGGGTTAATAACTTTATTATAATAGCGGTGCGGTGCGGTCGGCAGATTAGGGGTTAATAAGTGTAGGCAGGTGGAGGCGACGTTGTGGGGGGCAGATTAGGGGTTAATAAATATAATATAGGGGTTGGTGGTGTTAGGGGCAGCAGATTAGGGGTACATAAGGATAACGTAGGTGGCGGCGCTTTGCGGTCGGCAGATTAGGGGTTAATAAGTGTAGGTAGCTGGCGGCGACATTGTGGGGGGCAGGTTAGGGGTTACTAAATATAATATAGGGGTCGGCGGTGTTAGGGGCAGCAGATTAGGGGTACATAAGGATAACGTAGTTGGCGGTCGGCAGATTAGGGGTTAAAAAAATGTAATTGAGTGTCGGCGATGTGGGGGGACCTCGGTTTAGGTAGTTTATGGGTGTTAGTGTACTTTAGAGTACAGTAGTTAAGAGCTTTATGAACCGGCGTTAGCCCAGAAAGCTCTTAACTACTGACTTTTTTCCTGCGGCTGGAGTTTTGTCGTTAGAGTTCTAACGCTCACTTCAGCCACGACTCTAAATACCGGAGTTAGAAAAATCCCATTGAAAAGATAGGATACGCAATTTATGTAAGGGGATCTGCGGTATGGAAAAGTCGCGGCTGAAAAGTGAGCGTTAGACCCTTTTTTGAGTGACTCCAAATACCAGAGTTAGCCTAAAACCAGCATTAGGAGCCTCTAACGCTGGTTTTCACGGCTAACGCCAAACTCCAAATCTAGGCCTATATCCACAAAAAAAAATTTTTTCTTAGAAATGTCACATAAATTTCAGGAAAAAAACTGAAATCATAAGCAGAAGAATCAAACTGAAACAGATGCCTTAAGAACTTTTCTACCAAAGACTGCTTCAGAAGAAGCAAATACATCAAAATGGTAAAATTTAGTAAATGTATCCAAAGAAGTTGCTGCTTTGCAAATCTGATCAACCGAAGCTTCATTCTTTAAAGCCCAAGAAGTGGCGACTGATCTAGTAGAATGAGCTATAATTCTCTGTCCCGCCTCTAAATAAGTCTTGTGAATCAAAAGCTTTCCCAAGATGCCAAAGAAATGGCAGAGGCTTTCTGACCTTTCCTAGGACCAGAATAAAACAACAAATAGACTAGAAGTCTTCCAGAAATCTTTAATAGCTTCAACATAATATTTCAAAGCTTTTACAACATCCAAAGAATGTAGAGATCTTTCAAGAGTATTATTGGGATTAGGACACAAGGAAAGAACAACAATTTCCCTACTAATGTCGTTAGAATTCACAACCTTAGGAAGAAATTTAAACATAGTTCCAAGAAAGTAGTTTAATATCCAAAGAATGCATAGGCTCAAAAGGTGGAGCCTGCAAAGCCTTCAAAACCAAATTAAGACTCCAAGGAGGAGAAATTGATTTAACAACAAGCTTGATACGAACCAAAGCCTGAACAAAACAGTGAATATCAGGAAGTTTAGCAATCTTTCAATGAAATAAAACAAAAAAGAGCAGAGATTTGTCCCTTCAAGGTACTTGCAGACAAACCTTTATCCAAACCATCCTGAAGAAACTGTAAAATTCTAGGAATCCTAAAAGAATGCCACGAGAATTTATGAGAAGATCACCATGAAATGTAGGTTTTCCAAACCCAATAATAAATCTTCCTTGAAACAGACTTACGAACCTGTAGCATAGTATTAATAACTGAGTCAGAGAAACCTCTATGACTAACTATTAAGCGTTCAATTTCCATACCTTCAAATTTAGCAATTTGAGATCCTGAGGGAAAATCAGCCCTTGAGACAGAAGGTCCGAACTTAAAGGAAGTGGCCAAGGCTGGCAACTAGACATCCGGACAAGATCTGCATACCAAAACCTGTAAGGCCATGCTGGTGCTATCAGAAACACATGCGATTGTTCCAATATGATTTTGGAGATCACCCTTGGAAGAAGAACTAGAGCCAGAAAAATGTAAGCAGGTTAGTAAAACCAAGGAACTGCTAACGCATCTACCATCTCCGCCTGAGGATCCCCAGACCTGGAAAGGTACCGGGGAAGCTTCTTGTCTAGATAGAAAGCCATCAGATCTATTTCGAGGAGACACCACATCTGTACAATCTGACAAAATACATTTGGATGGAGAGACCACTCCCCTGGATGTAAAGACTGACGTCTGAGATAATCAGCTTCCCAATCGTCTACACGTGGAATATGTATCGCAGAAATTAGACAGGCATTGGATTCCGCCCAAGAAAGTATCTGAGATACTTCTTTAATAACTAAAGTACTGCAAGTCCCCCCTTGGGATATTGTCTATCTGAAAACGAATGAATAATTTTTTCTTTAATAGCGGCCAAGCCTGAAGAGCCCTGAAAATAACACAGAGTTAGAAAATATTGATTGGTAACCTCACCTCTTGAGGATTCCAAACTCCTTGTGCTGTCAGAGACCCCCAGACAGCTCCCCAACCTGTGAGACTTGCATCTGTGGAAATCACAGTCCAGGCAGGATGAACAAAAGAGGCCCCTTAAATAATCCGATGATGGACTAACCACCAGGACAGAGAAAGTTGAATGTTGGGATTTAAGTATATCAACTGTGATATCCGAGTATAATCCCTGCACCATTAATTCAGCATGCAGAGATTGCGTCCAATGCTGCAGTCATGAGACCTAAAACTTCTATGCACATAGCCACTGAAGGGAATGATCGAGACTGAAGGTTTCGACAGGCAGAAACCAATTTCATTCATCTCTTGTCTGTTAAAGACAAAGTCATGGACACTGAATCTATCTATTCGCGCCAAAAAAATTTCTCGCGTCAAGAATGATGCAATAAATAACAGCATTTTGCGCCCTCGCGAGCCTAATTTGCCAGCAAGTTTTCCAAGAAAAAAACAAGTCAAATTGAAAAAAAGACTATCAGTGGCGGTTCTAGACAAATTTTACTGGGGGGGCCAAGGTGGGGCATTAAAAAAAGGAAAGAAATGATATGTATACTGTATGTGTGCGTTTATAAATGTATATATATTTATAATTTGTGTGTGTATATACAGTGTATATATATATACATATACATATGTGTGTGTGTGTGTGTATGTGTATATATGTATGTATATATATATATATATATATACATATATATACACACAAACACACACACACATATATACAGACATCCATTCACATCCATTCACACACACATATATATATATATATATATATACACACATACACATACAGTTACACACACACACCATACATACGCATATATACACACACACATATACACACACATTCATACACATATATACACACATTCATACATACACACACATATATACACACGTACATACACACACACAGATATATATATATATATATGTATGTATTTATGTGTGTATGTATTTGTGTGTGTACATATATATATATATATATATATATATATGTACACACACAAATACATACACACACACATAAATACATACACACATATATATATATATATATATATATATATATGCACACACACACACACAACCATACACACACACATATATATATATGGAGGTGAGAGGGCAGACTTACATCTCTTCTGGCAGTGTACAGGCTAGAGAGAATGTCTGCAAAACCAACCAGTGACGCTTCTGGAACTCTTGTCTGCAGACTGCAGCTGTAAGACACCCCGCCCCCACAACAACCCGGGAACTGTAGCACATCTCTGAAAGGGGCGGGGGCACAAGTTTTACTTCACTTTGTTAACCCCACGCTTTGACTAGACAGCGTTTCAGAGACAGGGAAGCAAATAAATAGCCTTGATCGTGTCCTGTATTTTTCAGTCAGCTCAGTGGCCAGCTCAGGGGGGGCCAGGGACATTTTTACAGGGGCACTGGCCCCTGTGAGCCCCTGTGTAGAACCGCCCCTGGCTGTAATTCTCTGAGGCAGGGCTTGACCCGACTCAACATAAGCTTGATGAATCAAAAGCTTTAACCACAATGCCAAGGAAACGGCAGAAGCCTTCTGACCTTTCCTAGAACCAGAAAAGATAACAAATAGACTAGAAGTATTCCTGAAATCTTTAGTAGCTTCAACACAATATTTCAAAGCTCTTACCACATCCAAAGAATGTAAGGATTTCTCCAAAGAATTCTTAGGATTAGGACACAAGGAAGGGACAACAATGTCTCTATTAATATTGTTAGAATTCACAACCTTAGGTAAGAATTTAATTGAAGTCCGCAAAACCGCCTCATCCTGATGAAAAATCAGAAAAGGAGATTCACAAGAAAGAGCAGATAATTCAGAAGCTTTTTTAGCAGAGGAGATGGCAAAAAGGAACAACACTTTCCAAGAAAGTAGTTTAATTTCCAAAGAATGCATAGGGTCAAATGGAGGAGCCTGTAAGGCCTTCAAAACCAAATTAATACTCCAAGGAGGAGAGATTGATTTAATGACAGGCTTGATACGAACCAAAGCCTGTACAAAACAGTGAATATCAGGAAGCTTAGCAATCTTTCTGTGAAATAAGACAGAAAGAGCAGAGATTTGTCCCTTCAAGGAACTTGCAGACAAACCCTTATCTAAACCATCCTGAAGAAACTGTAAAATTCTAGGAATTCTGAAAAAATGCCTAGAGAATTTATGAGAAGAACACCATGAAATATAAATCTTCCAAACTCGATAATAAATCTTTCTAGAAACAGATTTATGAGCCTGTAACATAGTATTAATCACTGAGTCAGAGAAACCTCTATGACTAAGCACTAGGCATTGAAATTCCATACCTTCAAATTTAATGATTTGAGATCCTGATGGAAAAACGAACCTTGAGACAGAAGGTCCAGCCTTAATGGAAGAGGCCAAGGTTGGCAACTGGACATCCGAACAAGATCCGCATACCAAAACCTGTGAGGCCATGCTGGAGCTACCAGCAACACAAACGATTGTTCCATGATGATTTTGGAGATCACTCTTGGAAGAAGAACTAGAGACGGGAAAATATAAGCAGGTTGGTAACACCAAGGAAGTATCAACGCATCCACTGCTTCCGCCTGAAGATCCCTGGACCTGGACAGGTACCTGGGAAGTTTCTTGTTTAGATGAGAAGACTGACGAGGCCCACAGAAGGCCGAAACGATCGTCTGGGGTTGTTGTTTCTCTTGTTCAGAGAAGAATTGCCTGGTATTTCGGTGCTGGACTGTCATTGGGCAGGGTTAGACTGATATGCTACAGGATATTTTGTCTCTGTGAAGGGGCATAGTGTGCTAAAAGAGTATGATCCTGAGTGGCACCCTAAAATGAACATGGCACGGAAGTTTTTCCAGCTTTTGTTCTGTCTCAGCTGAGTGCATCTCTCTCTCTTTTTATATTTATGCAAATTGCTCTTGGGTCTCCCTAAGAGTAAAAGGGGAAACCAGACGTGGACTCCTTGCACACATGCCCTTAGAGAGATGCGACTGCACCTCACTGACGAGGCCCACAGAAGGCCGAAACGATCTTCTGGGGTTGTTGTTTCTCTTGTTCAGAGAAGAATTGCCTGGTATTTCGGTGCTGGACTGTCATTGGGCAGGGTCAGACTGATATGCTACAGGATATTTTTTCTCTGTGAAGGGGCATAGTGTGCTAAAAGAGTATGCACCCTGAGTGGCACCCTAAAATGAACATGGCACGGAAGTTTTTCCAGCTTTTGTTCTGTCTCAGATGAGTGCATCGCTCTCTTTTTATATTTATGCAAATTGCTCTTGGGTCTCCCTAAGAGTAAAAGGGGAAACCAGATGTGGACTCCTTGCACACATGCCCTTAGAGAGATGCGACTGCACCTCACTGATGAGGCCCACAGAAGGCCGAAACGATTGTCTGGGGTTGTTGTTTCTCTTGTTCAGAGAAGAATTGCCTGGGATTTCGGTGCTGGACTGTCATTGGGCAGGGTCAGACTGATATGCTACAGGATATTTTTTCTCTGTGAAGGGGCATAGTGTGCTAAAAGAGTATGCACCCTGAGTGGCACCCTAAAATGAACATGGCACGGAAGTTTTTCCAGCTTTTGTTCTGTCTCAGCTGAGTGCATCTCTCTCTCTTTTTATATTAGATGAGAAGCCATCAGATCTATTTCTGGAAGACCCCACATCTGAACAATCTGAGAAAACACATCTGGATGTAGGGACCACTCCCCCGGATGTAAAGTCTGACGGCTGAGATAATCCGCTTCCCAATTGTCTACACCTGGGATATGTACAGCAGAAATTAGACAAGAGCTGAATTCTGCCCAGGAAAGTATTTGAGATACTTCTTTCATATCTAGGGGACTGTGAGTCCCACCCTGATGATTGGCATATGCCACAGCTGTGATATTGTCTGTCTGAAAGCAAATGAACGGTCCTCTCTTCAACAGAGGTCAAACCTGAAGAGCCCTGAAAATTGCACGGAGTTCCAAAATATTGATTGGTTATCTCGCCTCTTGACATTTCCAAACCCCTTGTGCTGTCAGAGATCCCCAAACAGCTCCCCAACCTGAAAGACTTGCATCTGTTGTGATCACAGTCCAGGTTGGACAGACCAAAGAGACTCCTAGAACTATACAATGGTGATGCTGAAACCAATTTTAATCGTCTCTTGACTGTTAGAGACAGAGTCATGGACACTGAATCTATCTAAAAACCTAAAAAGGTGACCCTTGTCTGAGGAATCAAGGAACGTTTTGGTAAATTGATCCTCCAACCATGTCTTTGAAGAAACAACACTAGCTGATTTGTGTGAGATTCTTCAGAATGTAAAGACTGAGCTAGTACCAAGATATCGTCCAAATAAGGAAACACCACAATACCCCGTTCTCTGATTACAGAGAGTAGGGCACCGAGAACCTTTGAAAAGATTGTTGGAGCTGTCGCTAGGCCAAAAGGAAGAGCGACAAATTGTTAATGCTTGTCTAGAAAAGAGAATCTCAGAAACTGATAATGATCTGGATGAATCGGAATATGAAGATATGTATCCTGTAAGTCTATTGTGGACATATAATGCCCTTGCTGAACAAAAGGCAGAATAGTCCTTATAGTCACCATTTTGAAAGTTGGCACACTTACATAATGATTAAAAATGTTCAGATCCAGAACTGGTCTGAATGAATTTTCTTTCTTTGGGACAATGAATAGATTTGAATAAAACCCTAGACCCTGTTTCTGAAACGGAACTGGCATGATTACCCCTGTAAGCTCCAGGTCTGAAACACACTTCAGGAAAGCCTGAGCCTTCACAGGATTTGCTGAAATGTGTGAGAGAAAATATCTTCTCACAGGAGGTCTTACTCTGAATCCTATTCGATACCCCTGAGAGAAAATACTCTGAATCCATTGATTTTGAACAGAATTCATCCAAATATCCTTGAAAAATCTTAATCTGCCCCTACCAGCTGAGCTGGAATGAGGGCCGCACCTTCATGCAGACTTGGGGCCTGGCTTTGGTTTCTTAAACGGCTTGGATTTATTCCAATTTGAAGAAGGTTTCCAATTGAAAACAGATTCCTTGGGGGAAGGATTAGGTTTTTGTTCCTTAATTTGTCGAAAGGAACGAAAACTGTTAGAATCTATAGATTTACCCTTAGGTCTTTTATCCTGAGGCAAAAAACTCCCTTCCCCCAGTGACAGTTGAAATAATCGAATCCAACTAAGAACCAAGTAACTTAATACCTTGGAAAGAAAGAGATAGCAATCTAGACTTAGAAGTCATGTCAGCATTCCAAGATTTAAGCCACAAAGCTCTTCTAGCTAAAATAGCTAAAGACATAGATTTAACATCAATTTTGATGATATCAAAAATGGCATCACAAATAAAATGATTAGCATGTTGAAGCAAACAAACAATGCTAGACAAATCAGAATCCATTTTATGTTGCGCTAAATTTTCCAACCAAAAAGTCGATGCCGCTGCAACATAAGCCAAAGAAATTGCAGGCCTGAGAAGATGACCAGAATATAAATAGGCTTTCCTTAGATAAGATTCAAGTTTCCTATCTAAAGGATCTTTAAAAGAAGTACTATCTTCCATAAGAATAGTAGCACATTTAGCAAGAGTAGAGATAGCCCCATCAACTTTGGGGATCTTTTCCAAAACTCCATTCTAACTGCTGGCTAAGGATACCATTTTTTAAACCTTGAAGATGGAATAAAAGAAGTGCCAGGCCTATTCCATTCCTTAGAAATCATATCAGAAATAGCATCAGGAACTGGAAAAAACCTCTGGAGTAACCACAGGAGGTTTATAACCAGAATTTAAATGTTTACTAGTTTTAATATCAAGAGGACTAGTTTCCTCAATAATCAACACTTCTTTTAAAAAAAGAACGAATGTACTCCATTTTAAATAATAAGTAGATTTGTCAGTGTCAATGTCTGAGGAAGGATTTTCTAAATCAGATAGATCCTCATCAGAGGATGATAATTCAGTATGTTGTCGGTCATTTGAAATTTCATCAACTTTATGAGAAGTTTTAAAAGGCCTTTAACGTTTATTAGAAGGAGGGATGGCAGACAAAGCCTTCTGAATAGAATCATTAATAAAATCTTTTAAATTCACAGGTATATCTTGTACATTAGATGTTGAAGGAACAACAACAGGCAATGCACTATTACTGATGGACACATTTTCTGCATGTAAAAGCTTATCATGGCAACTATTACAAACCACAGCTGGAGAAATAATCTCCACAAATTTACAACAAATGCACTTAGCTTTGGTAGAACTGTTATCAGGCAGCAGGGTTCCAACTGTGATTTCTGAGACAGGGTCAGATTGAGACATCTTGCAAATGTAAGAGAAAAAACAACATATAAAGCAAAGTTTCAGGAATGTGAAAAAAATGCAAACAGCATAGCCCTCTGACAGAGAAAAAGGCAAGAGGCATATCGGAATGGGGTTTAAAATAATGAAAATGTTTGGCGCCAAGTATGACGCACAAACAAAAAATTTTGGCGCTAACAACATCCGGAAATTACACGCTCGTGTCAACAAAGACGCAACCTTGTGAAAGGACTCGGCGTCGACCAAGATGCCGGAAATGATGAAATTTGCGTCATCGAACATAATTTCGCGCCAAAAAATCTTGCGCCAAAAATGGTGTAATACATTGTGATTGTTTATTCTATTACCTACCTTGTATATTGTCTCAGGCATGAAAGAGTCACCTTTGTGGGCATGTTCCTACCTTTTACTTTTTAACCAATTATATTGATTTGGACCGTGTATATACTCTGCACCTGGGACTGGCAAACTATGCTATGATTACGGCGTAATTGCGAAACACGTAAGCCTGCCAGCCCCGAGGTGCTCATAGTTCTTGTTTACTACTTGACCCTATTTTAAGCAATACTTTCAATAAATGCTATGTTTTATACACTCCTTGGATTGCTCTTTTTTGCTAGTTTTTGGTTTGGTATACCTTGGCCTGTTGGAACAACTCATTCCTGCCTGATATCTCCTCTCAGCACAAACTTTCCACTCGGACGCTAAGGGAACACACATCACCTAACAACTGTATAACTGGCGAGTACGTGGATCGGAACAGTACGTACATCATCCTTGGCCTCCGAAATAGGAGGATACAGATTGGCTGTTCCTCAGATACGACATAGTCGTCAGCCCACGCAGAGTATGCCTCACCTGCTGACGGATTGGATCGTGGTTAGAGGCAGAGCTTTGGAGTGGCGCGGAGCTGCGAACAGGGACGCTGAGGGTAAGGAGAACGGAGAAATCCTGCGGTAACTACACTACCAGTGGCTACAGCTGTAAGTTTGCAGGGACTCTGTTGTGGTGGTGAGACACCTTGTTACAAGTTGTTACAGATGAACTTAATAAGATATTGTTCACCCAGCTATATTTATCTGTATGCTTGATACATGGACACATCTTGACTTTGTGATCAACAACAGCAATAATAACTGTTTATGTGTGTGTATGTGTATGTTCATGGTTGGAGCTACAACTCCTTTTTTGTGCTTTTTGAAGAGTTAAGAGATTCACATATATATACATGTTTGAATCAGTATATATATTTCAGTCATTGTGACATTACTCCCACACTCCTCCTTTTGGTTCTATATATAAATATAAGTACAATACATATATTTAGAACTTTATATACATAAAGTGCCAAACCATAGCTGAGAGTGTCTTAAGTAATTAAAATATACTTACCAAAAGACACCCATCCACATATAGCAGATAGCCAAACCAGTACTGAAACGGTTATCAGTAGAGGTAATGGAATATGAGAGTATATCGTCAATCTGAAAAGGGAGGTAGGAAATTAATCTCTACGACCGATAACAGAGAACCGATGAAATAGATCTCCCACGAGGAAAACCATTGCATTCAATAGGTGATACTCCCTTCACATCCCTCTGACATTCACTGTACTCTGAGAGGAATCGGGCTTCAAAATGCTGAGAAGCGCATGTCAACATAGAAATCTTAGAACAAACTTACTTCACCACCTCCATAGAAGGCAAAGTTTGTAAAACTGATTTGTGGGTGTGGTGAGGGGTGTATTTATAGGCATTTTGAGATTTGTGAAACTTTGCTTCTCCTGGTAGGATTGTATATCCCATACATCACTAGCTCATGGACACTTGCCAATTACATGAAAGAAAGAGGGTATTTTATACCATTGCATATTTTTCTGTTTGTTTGTTTTTGCATGTCTGTGTCCTGAATCCAGCAAAATTTTGTGTCAGACTTGGATAGCCCCATTCCCCTACAAGAGTTGTAATAGTCCTTATCAGCCAGAAATTATTATTATTATTAGTTACTTGTAGAGCGCCAACAGATTCCACAGCGCTAATGAAGGGACACTCAAGTCAAAATTAAACTTCATGATTCAGATAGAGCATGCAATTTTAAGCAATTTTCCAATTTACTTCCATTAACAAAATGTGCAGTCTTTTAATATTTACATTTTTTGTCACCAGCTCATACTGAGCATGTGCAAGAATTCACAGAATATACATATATGTATTTGTGATTGGCTTATGGCTGTCACATGATACAGGAGGAGTGGAAATAGACATAAATAAAATTTGTCAGAAAAAAATCTACTACTCATTTGAAGTCCGGTGTGAAGTGGTGTTGTGCTGCCTTTTTATCATGCAATTGTTACTTATGCAAATCTACTGTATTTACTGGTCAGTAGGAACTGATGCTTCTGCATTAGTTTCTGTGAAAATTTAGACAACCTGTTTAAATGCTGCTTCAGTATACGTAATATAATATTTTTAGTATATCACTTCCAAAGGGCCATTATAGTAAAAAAAAAAAACGGCATGCTTTAATTTGTTAGAGCATGTAAAAAAGGGACACAAAACCCACATTTTTTTTCTTTCATGATTCAGATAGAACATGCAATTTTAAGTAACTTTCTAATTTACTCCTATTATCAATTTTTCTTCGTTCTCTTGCTATCCTTATTTGAAAAAGCAGGAATGTAAGCTTAAAGGGCCATAATACCCAAATGTTTAAACACTTGAAAGTGATGCAGCATAGCTGTAAAAAGCTGATTAGAAAATATCACCTGAATATCTCTATGTAAAAAATAAAGATATTTTACCTCAAAAGTTCCTCAGTAGCCACCTCCCATTGTAAAGGATTCCTAAGCAGCATTTTAGTGTGTCTGTCCTGGGACATCTGAAGGGATGAGCATCGTGCACTCTCATATTATTTCACCAATCAGGTAAAGGAAGCTTACTATGAAATCTCATGAGAGTTAAGTCAAATCTCATGAGATCACAGTAAGAGTTAATGACCTCAGCACTGCTGATGCTGATTGGCTGCTGTTCATTTCTTCATTTTTTTATTTATTTTTTTACCTGCAGCTGGGAGCAGGTGAAGTATAACTTTTTACACAGAACTTACTCTGCTGAGCTGAGGAAATTGTAAGGTGTAAAATATCTTCCTTTTTTACATAGAGATGCTCAGGTGATATTTTCCTGTCAGCTTTTTACAGTTATACTGCATCAGTTTCAAGTGATTTAGCATATGAGTATTATGTCCCTTTAAGAGCCGTGGTATGCCAAAAAAGAAATACACAAAAAAGTGCTAGTGTGCCAAATAAGCAATGAGTAAAATAAATCAATGAATAAAAAGTGAACTAAAATATTAAAGATAATACATTGTATCAAAAAAAATTAAAAAATCAAGAAACACAGTTGCATATGTTTCTATTACCCAATGTGAAACAAGTCCTCCCCAGGTATTCTGGAAATAATGGTGTCCGCTTGATTCAGTTATCATGATGCACATCAATATTTCCCAATATGTTGCACTAAAAGTCTTGAGTACTGCTCTTTTAGACCAAACTTTCTTTCCTTTGGTCGAAAAAATCTGTATGCATGAAGATAAAAAACAAAGAGCGCAAGCTCCGACTCAAGCTAGTTTTATTAAAATGCAAAGTGCGCAAATAACAAATTGCACTTACTAAAATAACAATGGTTTGTGCCTTGAACAAAGAACCATGACAGCTGAAATCCAGGACCCAAACGCTGGGGCAGCAAGCGGTAATCCAGCTCGATCGACCGCAACTCACTACAGATCGTCAGGTGTCCCCAGAAACAGATGCCATTCACAGTTAGTCAGACATGCAACCTACCCTCCTCTTGAGAAAGTCCGACCGGAGTTTGGAGAAACGTTATCCTCGTGTGTATGACTAACTGTGAATGGCATCTGTTTCTTGGGACACCTGGAGATCTGTAGTGAGTTGCGGTCGATCGAGCTGGATAACCGTCTTGCCGCCCCAGCATTTGGGTCCTGGATTTCTGCTGTCATGGTTCTTTGTTCAAGGCACGAACCATTGTTATTTTAGTAAGTGCAATTTGTTATGTGCGTTACGGTTTTAATTCTATAAAAAATGGCCATTTCAGCGTAAAAACAGTAACGCAGCCATTACGAGTCTTGGCAGTATAGCTGTACCGCAAGCATTTTAGACTTATTAACCCCTAATCTGCCACTCCCGACATCACCGCCACTAATTAAAGTTATTAACCCCTATTTCGCCACTCCCCGCCGCCTCTATAATAAAGTTATTAATCCCTATTCCCCCACACCGCAACATTGCTGACACTAAAATAAAGCTATTAACCCCCTATTCCGCCGCTCCCCGACATTGTGACCACTAAATAAAGTTATTAACCCCTAAACCTCTGGCCTCCCACATCACCGCCACTAAATATACCTATTAACCCTTAAACCGCCAGCCCCCCACATCAAATTTTTTTTTAACTATTAACCCCTAAACCTAGCTAACACCCCTATACCTTTAAATTAAAAATACAATATACCTATTTTAAAATAAATAAAAACTTACCTGTGAAATTAAAAAAGTTTTAACTATAAATTAACATAACATAACTATTATACTAAAATTAAAATAACTACCAATTAAATAAACTAAATTAAACATTAAAAAAAAACTAATACTACTAAAAAATGTGTAAAATTACAAAAAATAAAAAATACTAAATTACAAAAAATAACAATTACACCTAATCTAATAGCCCTATAGGATGAGAGCTACTGAAATTCTATTGGCTTACTTGAAAAGCCAATCGAATTTCAGTAGCTTTCATCCTATTGGCTGATTTGAATGCCAAAAATCTAATCAGCCAATAGGAATACAAGGGACTCCATTTTGAAAAGGCTCCCTTGCATTGAACATTCAGTGTACGGCGTTGACCGTATTAAGAGAACGCTCTGTGTCGGATGTCTTCAAAGATGGACCCGCACCGTGCCCCTGGGATGAAAATAGAAGACCCCGCCGGGATGAAGATAGAAGATGCCGCCTGGTTGAAGATAGAAGATGCCACCTGGATGGATACTTCACCTGCTGTCCGGACTTCAGAAACTGTAAGTGGATCGTTGGGGGTTAGTGTTAGGTTTTATCTAACTTTTTTAGGGTGTTTTTTTTTTTTAGATTAGGGTTTAGGCTTTTTTTTAAAAAGTGCTAAATGCCCTTTAAATGGTAATGCCCATACAAATGCCCTTTTCAGGGCAATGGGTAGCTTAGGTTTTTTTTAGAGCTAGGTTTGTATTTGGGGGGGTTGGTTGGAAGGTGGGTTTTACTATTGGGGGGTCTTTGTATTTTTTTTTACAGGTAAAAAAGCTGATTTCTTTAGGGCAATGCCCTACAAAAGGCCCTTTTAAGAGCTATTAGTAGTTTATTGTAGGCTAGGGTTTTTTATTTTATTTTGAGGGGGCTTTTTTATTTTTATAGATCTATTAGATTAGGTATAATTGTTTTTATTTTGGATAATTTCGTTTGTTATTTTTCGTTATTTAGTGTTTTATTTTTCGTTATTTAGTGTTTTGTTATTTTTCGTAATTTAGTGTGTTATTTTTTGTAATTTAGTGTATATTATTTTTTGTCATTTTAGACTTAAACATTTTTAGTAGTGTTAGGTTTTTTAATGTGTAATTTAGTATTTAATTGGTAGTTATTTTAATTTTAGTATAATAGTTATGTTAGGTTAATTGTTAGTTTAAACTTAGGTTTTTTAATTTCACAGGTAAGTTTTTAGTTATTTTAAGATAGGGATATTGTAATTTTAAAGTTAGAGGGTTGTTAGGTTTAGGGATTAATAGTTTAATTTAGTTTTTTGCGATGTGGTGGGGCTGGCGGTTTAGGGGTTAATAGGTTTATTAAGAAGCGGTGATGTGGGAAGCCAGAAGTTTATGGGTTAATAAATATATTTAGTGGCAGCGATGTCTGGGAGCGGCGGGATAGGGGTTAATAGCTTTATTACAGTGTTAGCGATGTTGGGGTGCGGGGGAATATGGGTTAATAACTTTATTATAGTGGCAACAATGTCAGGGAGCAGCGGAATAGGGGTTAATAACTTGTATTAGTGGCGGCGATGTCGGGAGGGGCAGATCAGGGGTTAATAACTTTATTTCAGTGGCGGCGATGTTGGGGGCGGCAGATTAAGGGTGTTTAGACGTGGGGTTTATGTCATGGTGTTAGGTTTAAACATAACTTTTTTCCCCCCATAGACATCAATGGGGTTGCGTTACGGCGATCGCCATTCAGTTTTTTTTTTTTTTAGTTTTTTTTCTAACATGCTCTCCCCATTGATGTCTATAGGGAAAGGGTGCACAAGTACGTATTCTCAGCCTTTGGATTTTGTGCAGTATGGAGCTTATCGTCACCATATTGTACGCACAAGTTGGCTTTTTAGAAACTTGTAATGGCAGCGCTATGGAGAGTGAAATAACGTAACGTACATAGCACAAAACTTGTAATCTAGGTGTTTGTGTTTTAATAAAACTAGCTTGAGTCGGAGTTTGCGCTCTTTGTTTTTTATCTTCAAACTTAAGAGCCGGCCCATTTTTGGTTCAGCACCTGTGTAGCACTTGCTGATTGATCAGCAAGTGCTACCCAGGTTCTAAACCAAAAATGGGCTGGCTCATAAGCTTGCATTCCTGCTTTTTCAAATAAAGATAGCAAGAGGATGAAAAAAAATTGATAATAGGAGTAAATTAGAAAGTTGCTTAAAATTGCATGCTCTATTTGAATCATGAAAGAAAAAAATTGGGTTTAGTATCCCTTTAAGACTATCGATACCTGCACTACTGTGTGTTTAACCCCAGGTTCGATAAAATTACATGCTCAAATGGAATATAGCATGCCATTTTTTTTTACTGTAATTGCCCTTTAAAACGCCAGTATTTATATCAGCTACACCATCATGCTACAGACACATACCTGTGTGGCTTGAAGAAAGACCTAAAAATCTGCAAATACCATTATAAAATGTTAAGCTTTATTAAACTGTTTCACTATTTCTAATGGAATCTGAAACATTAAGCAAACTATGACCTCAGAATGTTTAAAACAGAAATAATGCAATAAAAAGTTGGTTTAGTGCAGCTCACAGTGATTTTATTTCTCAGATGATGAAGTCAGTTTTCTGGTTAAAAAGTTTGAGCTTTGATATACCCATAAAAAAAGCATTACTTCAGAGGTAAACTCTGCCAAGGCAAATGGTGTAAGTAATGCTTGGAAGCTATATATAGCACAGATTTGGCTTCAGATCCTGATTAATATAACAGTATTTGGGAAATCCCTAAAAGAAAAAAATGTTTTAAAACAAGGGAAAGTTAACTGTGAGATTCAAGCCCTAAAGCACTTGTATGCAAAAATGTTCTTTCATAATTCAGACAGAGAATACAATTTTAAACAACTTTCTAATTTACTTATATTATTTACTTTGCTTCCTTCTCTTGTCCTCCTTTGCTGAAAGGTTTATCTAGGCAAGCTCATGAGCAGCAAAAAAACTAGGTTCTAGCTGATGATTGGTCGCTGTATATAAAACCCGATTTTCATTGGCTCACCATGTGTTAGGTTAAACAACTTTCTAATTTACTTCTATGATCAATTTTTCTTTTTTTGTTAAAAAAAAAACAGTAATGTAAGCTTAGAAGCCGGCCCATTTCTGGAGCACTATATGGCAGCAGTTTTGCAAGAATGTTATCAATTTGCAAGAACACTATATGGCAGCCCTATTTCCTGTCATGTAGTGCTCCAGATTCCTACCTAGGTATCTATTCAACAAAGAATACCATGGGAATTAAGCAAATTTGATAATAGAAGTACATTGGAAACTTTTTTTAAATCGTATATGGTCTGCCTGAATCAAAAAAGAAAATGTTTGTGTTTCATATACGTTGCAGGATGAGAGACCTGGTTTATTATGGCTACCTAGCTAGCTGCCGGAAGTCTAACTGACTGCTCCTACTTTAAATGCCCAGGCCTATTTTTGGTCCCAGTCCAGTCCTGGCACAGTCTTGTTCAGAAAGAAATTGCCTGGTATTTTGGCGCTGGACTGACCGTGATAGGCAGGATCAGACTGATATACTACAGGAATGTTCTACTCTGTGAAAAGTATTACTAGGCTAAAAGAAGCTGCACCAAGGTGGTAAATCGCCAAAGAACAGGCTAGCAATATTATTGAGCTGGTTGTTCGTTCCTGTGAGTGCGCTTATCTGTGTGTGTGTATGTGTGTGTGTGTGTGTGTATACTGTATATATATATATATATATATATATATATATATATATACCTACTGAGGCACCAGTTAGCTCCTGCTGAGCATGTGCAAGAATTCACAGTGTATACGAATGTGCATTTTTGTGATAGGCTGATGTCACATGATACAGGTGGAAGGAAAATTGAAGTACGTTTGAAATTTGTTAAATTAAAATGTACTGCTCATTTGAAATTCAGAGTAAGTGCTATTGCATTGTCTTTGTATTATGCATTTTTTGTTTTTTTTGTTTATACAATTCTACTGTGTTGAATGATCCTTTAAGCTTTTATTGAAAAATTTAAAAGAAGCTTTCACAAGGTGTATCCAGAGGAGATATTAGTTATTTTATCATTTATCTTATTAAAGCCAGTATTTTCCTCAAGGCTCTACAAATAGAGACAAAAACATAATTTATGCCTAATAAATTAATTTCTTTCATGGTGGTGAGAGTTCACGATCAATTAATCCTGGGAAATACTCTTCACTGCCACTAGGAGGAGGCAACCATTCCCAAAACCCCAAGAGCTCTATAAAACGCCTCCAACTTCACTGGTAAACTAGTCTGAAGGATAGCCAAGTTAAAAAGGTAGAAAAAAGAAATAAGAGCAAAATAATAAGCACAGGGGAAAAAATATTCACAAAAATAAACCATCACCAGAAAAAAGACATTGTGGGGTCTCTTAGAACCTCACCACCATGAAAGAAATTAATTTATCATACACTTGGTAAGAGTCCATGATCATTTACTCCTGAGAACTAACACAAAAGCTGTGGAGTACACTAGTAATAAAAAATAAGGGCCGGATAAAAATTACATCTTTTATCCACAACCCAAATAGAATCCAAAAAAAAATTGGACAAAAAAAAAAATGAGGACTACTGCCTTAAAGACTCTTCTATCAAAGGCTGCCTCAGTAGAAGCAAAAACATAAAAATGGTAGAATTTAGTAAAAAAGTATGCAAAGAAGATAAAGTAGCTAGCTGACTTGCAAATTTGTTCAAGAGAAGTCTCATTCTTGAAAGCCCAAGAAGTGACAACTGATCTGGTAGAATGAGCAGTAATCCGTTTAGGTGGAGGTTTTCCACCCTTTCAAGTAAGCTTTATGGATACAAAGTTTCAACCAAGAAGCCAAAGAAACTGTAGTAGCTTTCTGCCCTCTTTTGGAACCAGAAAAATGGCCAAACAAATTAGAATTTTGTCTGAAATCCTTAGTACAGTCAGCAGAATACTTCAAGGCTCTAACAACATTGTGAAGAAGCCTTTTTGAAGAATTCTTAGGATTAGGACACAAAGAAAGGACAATTTTCCGATTTATATTGTCTAAAGACACAACCTTAGGCAGAAAGTCAAATTTGTTTCTCAAGACTGCCTTATCCTGGTGAAATGTGAGATAAAGAGAAATACAAGAAAGAGCAGACAATTGTGAAACTCCCTTCAGGGTCATAATTTGCTTTTACAAATAGAGTGAAGCACTTAACCTGGGACCGAACAATAGCATAATAGCTTGTTCAATGGCCAGTTACCACCCTAGGAGAAGCCTCTTTTTAATTCTGAAACTCTTCTAGCAGAAGAAATATCCAAAAGAAACAAAGCTTTCCAAGAAAGAAGCTTAAAGGGACATAAAACCTAAATTTGCTTCATTCTCATGAAGAGGTAGGTAGCATGTACATAACTGGAGCACTACATGACAGGAAATAGTGCTGCCATCTAATGTATAACAATTCTGCAAAATAGCTGCCATATAGTGGCGAAGACATGTGTGTGCTCCTTGGCTTACTTTCCTGCATTTCAACAAAGGATAACAAGAAAACAAAGAAAATTTGCTCATAGAAGTAAATTAGAAAGTTGTTTAAAATTGTATGTACTATCTTAATCATGAAAGAAAAATGTTGGGTTTTATGTCCCTTTAATATGAACCTTTTGCATTAGCTTACATAGAGGAGCCTGCAGAACTTGCAACACAAAATTTAGATTCAAAGGTGGAGAAATGGGCTTAATAACAGGTTCAATACATGCCAAAGCCTGAACAAAACCATTAATCTCAAGAAAGAAAACCTGTCCCTTCAAAGAACTGGAAGATAGGCCCTTATCCAGCCCATCTTGTAAAAACTGCAGAATCTTAGGAACTCTGAAAGAATGCCAGGAAAAAAAATAAGAAATAAAGACCTTCCAGACCTTATGATACATTTTCCTAGTCACAGGCTTACAAGCCTGGTTAAAAGTCTCAACCAAAGAACCAAAAAAAAAACCAACAACAAACCAATTAATCTCCAAGCCATCAAGCTTAGAGACTTAAGATACGGATGAAAAGTGGACCTTGAGACAGAAGGTCTGCTGCAGAGCAAGAGGCCAAGGTGGACAACTGGACATCAGATCTGCATATCAAACCCTTCAAGGCCAAGCTGGAGCAATCAGAATTACTTATGATTCCTCTTGCCTGATCTTGGAAAATATCCTGGAAAGAAGAAAAGGAGGAGGAAACATAATCAAACTAAAAAGTTCCAAGCAGCTACTAGAGCATCTTCAAACTCTGCCTGAGGATCTCTGGACCTCGCAAAGTTCCTGGGAAGTTTGTTGTTTAACCAAGAAGCCAGTAGATCTATTTCTGGGAGACCCCAAAGATCCAAAATCTGAAAGAAAACATCCTGATGGAGAGACCCTTCCCCTGGATGTAGAGACTGATGACTGAGAACCTCTGCTTCCCAGTTGTTCAATCCTGTAATATGAACAGCAGAAATTAGACAATGATTGGCTTCTGCACATGAGAGAATTCAAGACACTTCCCTTAGCTAGAGAACTATGAGTTCCCCCTTGATGACTGATATAGGCCACTGCTGTGACATTTTCTGATTGGAAATGGAGAAAAGACCCTTTTCAACAGAAGCTAACTCTGAAGAGCTCAGAGCATAGCACAGAGCTCTAAAATGTTTATTGACAACTTTGCCTCCCGAAGAACCCCCCCCCCCCCCCACACAGATACCAAGCTGAAAGACTTGCAACTTTACTGATCACAGTCCAAGTAGGATGAGCAAAAGAAACCCCCTGCCTAATAAGCTAATGATTCAGCCACCAAGAAAGGGACTTACCTGTACTGTGATCCAGAAAGATCTCCTGAGACACCCGAATATGATTTCTGTACCATTGTTGAAGCATGCAAAGCTAAAGAGGCTCATGTAAAAATGGGCAAACAGAATAGTATCCAATGCAGCAATCATGAGACCTAATACCTCCATACAAACAGCAACTGAGGAAAAAGAAAGAGACTGAAGTTTTAACAGGCTGAAACCAGCTTCAGCCTTCTCTGATCTATTTAAGAAAGTCTCATGGAAACTAAATCTATCTGAACCCCATAAATGTAACCCTTTTCTGGAGAACCAAAGAACTCTTTGGAAAATTGCCATGCCGTTGAAGAAACAACAATAGTCTGTTGGTGTGAGATTCTGCTAAATGTAAAGATGCAGCTTAAACCAAGATATCGCCCAGGTAGGGAAACACTGCAATACTATGAGTTCTGATCACAGACAGAAGCATACCCAGAACTTTTGAGACAATTCTTGAAATTGTAGCCAGTCCAAAATGTAGAGCAACAAATTGAAAATAACTGTTTAGAAATGCAAACCTCAGAAACGGATAATGTTCCTTCTGAATGGGAACATGAAGATAAGCATCCTTTAAATCTACTGTGGACATAAACTGACCTTGCTCAACAAAAGGCAGAATAGTCTGAATAGTGTCCATTTTGAAAGTAGGAACTCTAACAAACTTGTTCAGTGCTTTTAGATCCAAAATTGGTCTGAAAGTTCAATCCTTCTTTGGGACAATGAAGAGATTTGTATAAAATCCCCTCCCTTCTTCCAACAATGGAACTGAAACAATCTCTCCCATAGTTTCTAGACAGAATAAACCTTCCTATTGGAGGCCTTGTTCTGAAACCTATCCGACAACCCTGTGACACTATGTTGAGAACCCAGGAATCTATAACAGGCTGAATCAAGGCTTCTGGAAAAAGGCACAGCCTGCCCCCTAACTTAACTTGGAAGTAGGAGTAGACTTCTTAGGCTGTTTAAGAATGTTCCAATTTGAACTCGGTTTCCAAGCAGATAACATAGGGACCTTGTTTTTGAGAGGAAGAATCAGATTTTTGTTCCCTGTTCTGACGAAAGGAACAAAAATGAATGGAAGCCTTAGATTTACCCATAGACTTATTTTCCTGAGGAAGAAAAGCTCCTTTACCTCCAGTTACAGTAGAAATAATAATATCTAAATCAGAACCAAACAACGTCCTTTCCTTGAAAAGAAAGAGATAATAGTTTAGATTTAGGTAGCATATCCGCAGACCATGATTTGGACCATAAAGCTCCTCTGGAAAGAACTACCAAAGACATACTCTTGGCATTAATCTTAATGATGGCAAATACAGCATCAAAAATGAAAGTATTAGCATATTTGAGCAATCTCAAAAGGATAAAAAAAATATTCACTAGCAGAATCATTAGAAAACTGCTCAGAGAGACTATTTAACCACATTAAAGAAACAGCAATGTCAGTAATAGTAATAGCTAGCCTAAACAAATAACCTGCATTCAAATAGGTCCTTCTATGAGAGGACTCTAACTTCATATCTAAAGGGACTTTAAAATAAGTACTATCTTTCAGAGGAATAATAGTAAGCTTAGCCAGAGTAGAAATGGCCCCATCCACCTTAGGGACAGTCTCCAAAATCTCAATATCAGAAGTAGATAAGAAATACGTTTTCTTAATAACCTTGCAAAAGGATTAAAAGGATTACCTGGTTTAGGCCATTACTAGAAACTATCTCATAGATAGGTAAAACCTCAGAGGTTTTAACCATAGGCTTAAAGATACCATCTTAATGATTAGTAGATTTATCCTCAGCTATCTTAGGATCTTTAACCTTTAAAGTAAGCAAAACCTACTTTAAAAGAGAGTGAATATGTTCAACTTTAAACAACAAAAAAAGAGGATGATTCTGGTTCATGATCAGAGGAAAACTCCTGATCATCAGAAAAAAAACTCTCCTTCTGAGGACTCATCAGAAACATTGACAGAAACATTAGCCTCAGAAGGTTTAGAACTAGTAGAAGGTAAATATAGAACTGACCTTTTAGGCTTTATTTGAAGGCAGCATAACTGCCTACATTTCAGAAACCGTTAAACAGATGAAGTCCTTTACATAAGGGGCAAAATCAGTTGAACTACCCTGTAAAGAATAAACAGAAGGAGCAGTAATACCCTTAGAAGCAAGAGCAGCATTAGATTGGTATGAAAGCATTAAAACATTAAGGCATGTATTACATAAATATGGTGGAGGAGATACCTGTCTGTTTACAATAAACACATTTAACATTGATAGTAAAGTGTTCAGAGGGCATTGCTTCTAAGGAAGATTTAGGGAAATAATCAGAAAGCTCCATAATTGATGCAAACTACAAAAGTAGAAAAATAATCAATAAATTAAATGTTATATCCCCATAAAAAGAGCACTTGAAGAAAGGAAAAAAAAACCTCCAAAAGTAGCTCTTTGAAAAACTTTCTTGGCCAGGTGCTAAAGAAAACTGGAGAGTGTGCTAAGAAATAGGGTATGTGCATCAAACCTGTTGGCAAATAAAAACAAAAGCATGCCAAAATCTGACGTGTGCAATCCTGAGGGTTTACAAGCGCTTACCAGAAGCTTGCAGACTCGAAGGCCGAAGGACATAAAAACAAAAGAGTCCCAGGCGCGCATAAAACAAGATGTGCACAATCCTGAGGGCTAACGTGCGCGAACCTAACGTGCGTAGACTCGAAGACTGACACCCGGGAAAACAGAAAAAACGCGCTAAAAATTTAAAGGGGCATAATACATAAAACTAAATATTCTGTCGCAAGGTTATACAGGGAGTGCAGAATTATTAGGCAAATGAGTATTTTGACCACATCATCCTCTTTATGCATGTTGTCTTACTCCAAGCTGTATAGGCTCGAAAGCCTACTACCAATTAAGCATATTAGGTGACGTGCATCTCTGTAATGAGAAGGGGTGTGGTCTAATGACATCAACACCCTATATCAGGTGTGCATAATTATTAGGCAACTTCCTTTCCTTTGGCAAAATGGGTCAAAAGAAGGACTTGACAGGCTCAGAAAAGTCAAAAATAGTGAGATATCTTGTAGAGGGATGCAGCACTCTTAAAATTGCAAAGCTTCTGAAGCGTGATCATCGAACAATCAAGCGTTTCATTCAAAATAGTCAACAGGGTCACAAGAAACGTGTGGAAAAACCAAGGCGCAAAATAACTGCCCATGAACTGAGAAAAGTCAAGCGTGCAGCTGCCAAGATGCCACTTGCCACCAGTTTGGCCATATTTCAGAGCTGCAACATCACTGGAGTGCCCAAAAGCACAAGGTGTGCAATACTCAGAGACATGGCCAAGGTAAGAAAGGCTGAAAGACGACCACCACTGAACAAGGCACACAAGCTGAAACGTCAAGACTGGGCCAAGAAATATCTCAAGACTGATTTTTCAAAGGTTTTATGGACTGATGAAATGAGAGTGAGTCTTGATGGGCCAGATGGATGGGCCCGTGGCTGGATTGGTAAAGGGCAGAGAGCTCCAGTCTGACTCAGACGCCAGCAAGGTGGAGGTGGAGTACTGGTTTGGGCTGGTATCATCAAAGATGAGCTTGTGGGGCCTTTCGGGTTGAGGATGGAGTCAAGCTCAACTCCCAGTCCTACTGCCAGTTTCTGGAAGACACCTTCTTCAAACAGTGGTACAGGAAGAAGTCTGCATCCTTCAAGAAAAACATGATTTTCATGCAGGACAATGCTCCATCACACGCGTCCAAGTACTCCACAGTGTGGCTGGCAAGAAAGGGTATAAAAGAAGAAAATCTAATGACATGGCCTCCTTGTTCACCTGATCTGAACCCCATTGAGAACCTTTGGTCCATCATCAAATGTGAGATTTACAAGGAGGGAAAACAGTACACCTCTCTGAACAGTGTCTGGGAGGCTGTGGTTGCTGCTGCATGCAATGTTGATGGTGAACAGATCAAAACACTGACATAATCCATGGATGGCAGGCTTTTGAGTGTCCTTGCAAAGAAAGGTGGCTATATTGGTCACTGATTTGTTTTTGTTTTGTTTTTGAATGTCAGAAATGTATATTTGTGAATGTTGAGATGTTATATTGGTTTCACTGGTAAAAATAAATAATTGAAATGGGTATATATTTGTTTTTTGTTAAGTTGCCTAATAATTATGCACAGTAATAGTCACCGGCACACACAGATATCCCCCTAAAATAGCTATAACTAAAAACAAACTAAAAACTACTTCCAAAACTATTCAGCTTTGATATTAATGAGTTTTTTGGGTTCATTGAGAACATGGTGGTTGTTCAATAATAAAATTAATCCTCAAAAATACAACTTGCCTAATAATTCTGCACTCCCTGTATATATTAAATGAAATATATATGTCCGGACACTTTATTAGGTACACCTTGCTAGTATTGGGTTGGACCCCCCTTTTGCCTTCAGAACTGCTTTAATTCTTCATGGCATAGATTCAACAAGGTGTTGGAAACATTCCTCAGACTTTTTGGTCCATATTGACATGATAGCATCACGCAGTTGCTGCAGATTTGTCGGCTGCACATCCATGATGCAAATTTCCCGATCCCAAAGGTGCTCTATTGGATTGAGATCTGGTGACTGTGGAGGCCATTGGAGTACAGTGAACTCATTGTCATTTTCAAGAAATTAGTTTGAGATGATTTGAGCTATGTGACATGGTACATTATCCTGCTGAAATTAGCCATCAGAAGATGGGTACACTGTAGTCATAAAGGGATGGACATGGTAAGCAACAATACTCGGCTAGGCCATGGCATTTAAACAATGGGCAATTGGTACTAAGGGGCCCAACGTGTGCCAAGAAAATATCTCCCACAAATTACACATCAGCCTGAATCATTGATACAAGGCCTGAGGGATTATGTTTTTTATGCCAAATTCTGACCCTACCATCTGAATGTCGCAGCTGAAATCAAGACTCATCAGATCAGTCAACGTTTTTCCAATCTTCTATTTTCTAATTTTGGTGAGCCTGTGCGAATTGTAGCCTCAGTTTCCTGTTCTTAGCTGACAGGAGTAGCACCCGGTGTGGTCTTCTGCTGCTGTAGCCCATCTGCTTTAAGGTTCAAAGTGTTGTGCATTCAGAGATGGTATTCTGCATACTTTGGTTGTAATGAGTGGTTATGTGAGCTACTTTTGCCTTTCTATCATCTCGAACCAGTATGCCCATTCTCCTCTGACCTCTGACATCGACATGGCATTTTCATCCACCCAACTGCCGCTCACTGGATATTTTCTCTTTTCCGGACCATTCTCTGTAAACCCTAGAGATGGATGTGCATGAAAATCCCAGGAGATCAGCAGTTTTTGAAATACTCAGACCAGGCTGTCTGGCACTAACAAACATGCCACATTCAATGTCACTTAAATCCCCTTTCTTCCCCATTCTAATGCTCGGTTTGAACTTCAGCAAGTCGTCTTCACCACATCTAGAAACCAAAATGCATTAAGTTGCTGCCATGTGACCAAGCAATTGAACAGATGTACCTAATAAAGTGGCCAGTAAGTATGTGTATATATATATATATATATATATATATATATATAAATAAATACATTTCCCAAAATGCTTATAGCGTGGCAAATAATAAAAACTACTACTTACCAAGAGACACTCATCTACTGGGAAAAAACAGTAGAGCGCCAAACCAGTGCTGAAGCATATTAGCAGAGGATTTGGGTTAGAAGTAAACTAAAGACGCAGCAGGAAGAGGCAAAGGACACCTTTGAAAGGCTCGTGACTAATTTCCCATGAGGTGACTACCCATACTCCATATGCAACCCTCTGACAAACACTGCACTCTGAGAGGAAATGAGCCTCAACTCAGTCTGAGAACCTCTCTCACAGAAGAATAAAAGCAGATCTTCATTCTTCACCTTCCTTCAGCAGAGGCAAAGACAAGGCGAGTTTACCAGTGAGATGGGAGGAATTTCATAGAGCTCTTGGAGTTTGGGAATCTTTTGACTCCTCCTAGTGGTAGGGAAGAGTAATTCCCAGGAGTAATGGATTGTGGACTCTCACGACCTACATGAAATAAATATCTAAATCTCCAATACTGAGATGCCATGGGGAGAAACAAGAAATACAGAAAACCTTTCATTAACAGCAGCAAGATACCATAGTGCCACATAGGAGTAACCATATTGATCTAGAATGATTTGTTTTGTAGGTAAATCTATTGCAACATGTCAATTTTGAAAGACTTGACAAAAAGAGAAAAACAATTAATGTCAATAAATTACATGTAAAGATTTTCCATAGCTTTGCAATCCCTAGCCTCATATATGGAATAAATGTAGATGGGTGCATTTTGCTACACGGGGGGGCCATTCCAATTGAAAAGAGTTTCTACTGTAAAAAAAGATTATATATAGAAGATTTTGAAATGGTCCAGGATACTATATACTGTATAACAGGAAAAGGTAGTTAAACACACAAGAAACTACAGACATGGGGGGGTAGTTATCATCGTGTCAACTTTCCTGCCTTCGCCAGCCCAATACGCCCACCTAAGCTCGCATACCTTCGCCGCCGCGGACCTGAAAAAATACGCCTAAGTTATCAATAAATCTGTCAAAAAGCCGCACACCAAGTACGGGGCGATGAGCAGCGGACTGTGATAGTTATCGCTCATCCGATCTCGCTACTCTTCGGCTTTTTGACAGCTTTATTGCTAGCCTGTCACTAAGCACTCACAGTAAACTACACTGTTCTACCCCCTATACCGGCTCCCCCGGAGCCCCCCGCAACTAAATAAAGTTACTAACCCCTAAACCGCCGCTCCTAGACCCCGCCGCAACTATTATAAATGTATTAACCCCTAAACCGCCGCTCCTAGACCCCGCCGCAACACTTATAAATTTATTAACCCCTAAACCGCCGCTCCCGGACACCGCCTGCAACCTACATTATACCTAGTAACCCCTGTCCTGCCCCCCCTATACCGCCGCCCTCTATAATAAAGTTATTAACCCCTATCCTGCTGATCCCGCACCTCGCCGCAACTAAATAAATAGTTTAACCCCTAAACCGCCGCTCCCGGACCCTGCCACAACCTATATTAAATTTATTAACCCCTAATCTGCCCCCCCCTACACCGTCGCCACCTATAATACATTTAACCCCTATCCTGCCCCCCCTACACCGCCGCCACTGTAATAAATTTATTAACCCCTAAACCTAAGTCTAACACTAACCCTAACACCCCCCTAACTTAAATATTAATTAAATAAATCTAAATAATATTTATTTTATTAACTAAATGAATCATATTTAAAACTAAATACTTACCTATAAAATAAACCCTAATATAGCTACAATATAAATAATAATTATATTGTAGCTATCTTAGGATTTATTTTTATTTTATAAGTAACTTTCAATTTATTTTAACTAGGTACAATAGCTATTAAATAGTTATTAACTATTTAATAGCTTACCTAGCTAAAATAAAGAGAAATTTACCTGTAAAATAAAAACTAACCTAAGTTACAATTACACCTAACACTACACTATACTTTAATACATTTTTCCTATTTAAAACTAAATACTTACCTGTAAAATAAACCCTAAGATAGCTACAATGTAATTAATAATTACATTGTAGCTATTTTAGGATTTATATTTATTTTACAGGTAACTTTGTATTTATTTTAGCTAGTTAGAATAGTTATTAAATAGTTATTAACTATTTAATAACTACCTAGCTAAAAGAAATACAAAATTACCTGTAAAATAAATCCTAACCTAAGTTACAATTAAACCTAACACTACACTATCATTAAATTAATTAAATAAATTAACTACAAATAACTACAATTAAATACAATTACATAAACTAACTAAAGTACAAAAAATAAAAAAAGCTAAGTTACAAAAAATAAAAAACATAAGTTACAAACATTTAAAAAATATTACAACATTTTTAAGCTAATTGGCTGTTCCGATCAGCCAATAGAATGCAATCTCAATCTGATTGGCTGATTCAATCAGCCAATCAGATTTTTCCTACCTTAATTCCGATTGGCTGATAGAATCCTATCAGCCAATCGGAATTGAAAGGACGCCATCTTGGATGACGTCCCTTAAAGGAGCCTTCATTCGTCGTTAGTCCGTCGGGGAAGAAGGATGTTCCGCGTCGGCGGGATGAAGATGGATCCTGAAGCAAGAAGATTGAAGACCCCGCTTGGAAGATGGCATCGCCCGGATGGAAGATGATCTTCAGCGCCGCTTGGAGGATCACTTCATCGGATGGAAGACTTCTTCAGCGCCGCTTGGAGGATCACTTCATCGGATGGAAGACTTCTTCAGCGCCCCTTGGAGAATCACTTCTGGCGCTCCGGATCTCCTCTTCAGTTCCATCGGTGGCTCGGCTGAGTGAAGACGACTCAAGGTAGGATGATCTTCAGGGGATTAGTGTTAGGTTATTTTAAGGGGGGTTTGGGTTAGATTAGGGGTATGTGGGTGGTGGGTTTTAATGTTGGGGGGGGTTGTATTTTTCTTTTACAGGCAAAAGAGCAGTTTTCTTTGGGGCATGCCCCACAAAAGGCCCTTTTAAGGGCTGGTAAGGTAAAAGAGCTTTGAACTTTTTTAATGTAGAATAGGGTAGGGTTTTTTTTTATTTTGGGGGGCTTTGTTATTTTATTAGGGGGCTTAGATTAGGTGTAATTAGCTTAAAATTGTTGTAATATTTTTTAAATGTTTGTAACTTATGTTTTTTATTTTTTGTAACTTAGCTTTTTTATTTTTTGTACTTTAGTTAGTTTATGTAATTGTATTTAATTGTATTTAATTGTAGTTATTTGTAGTTAATTTATTTAATTAATTTAATGATAGTGTAGTGTTAGGTTTAATTGTAACTTAGGTTAGTTTTTATTTTACAGGTAAATTTCTCTTTATTTTAGCTAGGTAAGCTATTAAATAGTTAATAACTATTTAATAGCTATTGTACCTAGTTAAAATAAATTGAAATTTGCATGTAAATTAAAAATAAATCCTAAGATAGCTACAATATAATTATTATTTATATTGTAGCTATATTAGGGTTTATTTTATAGGTAAGTATTTATTTTTAAATAGGATTAATTTAGTTAATAATAGAAATATTATTTATATTTATTTAATTAATATTTAGGTTAGGGGGGTGTTAGGGTTAGTGTTACACTTAGGTTTAGGGGTTAATAATTTTATTACAGTGGCGGCGGTGTAGGGGGGGCAGGATAGGGGTTAATAAATGTATTTTAGGTGGCGACGGTGTAGGGGGGGCAGATTAGGGGTTATTAACTTTATTATAGAGGGCGGCGGTATAGGGGGGGCAGGATAGGGGTTACTAGGTATAATGTAGGTTGCGGCGGTGTCCGGGAGCGGCGGTTTAGGGGTTAATATGTATAGAGTAGCTTGCGGTGGGCTCCGGGAGCGGCGGTTTAGGGGTTAATATGTATAGAGTAGCTTGCGGTGGGCTCCGGGAGCGGCGGTTTAGGGGTTAATATGTATAGAGTAGCTTGCGGTGGGCTCCGGGAGCGGCGGTTTAGGGGTTAATATGTATAAAGCTTGCGGTGGGCTCCGGGAGCAGCGGTTTAGGGGTTAACATATTTATTATAGTGGCGGTGGGCTCCGGGAGCGGTGGTTTAGGGGTAATATATTTATTTAGTTGCAGCGGTGTAGGGGGGACAGATTAGGGGTGTTTAGACTCGGGGTACATGTTATGGTGTTAGGTGCAGACATTTCCCATAGGAATCAATGGGATGTCTGGCAGCAGCGAACTTGTACTTTCGCTATGGTCAGACTCCCATTGATTCCTATGGGATCCGCCGCCTCCAGGGCGGCGGATTGAAAACCAGGTACGCTGGGCCGGAAAAGTGCCGAGCGTACCTGCTAGTCATTTGATAACTAGCAAAAGTAGTCAGATTGTGCCGCACTCGTGTGCGGAACATCTGGAGTGACGTAAGAATCGATCTGTGTCGGACTGAGTCCGGCGGATCGAAGTTTACGTCACAAAATTCTTTTGCCGGTCTCTAGCCTTTGATAACTAAGGCGAATCAGCCTCGCCACAAATACGCTGCGGAATTCCAGCGTATTTGAGGTTGACGGCTTGATAACTACCCCCCATGATGTGATGAAGCCATAGCTCTAGAAGAATGAACCCATACTTTTACGTTAGTTTTCATGACAAGGCCACTCCAAGTCACTCATTTACTTAGTTCAGTTGGTGTGAGAGTTAAAACCACTCTAGCCTGTAATAAATCCATAAAATTACCAAAATGTTCCTTTTAATGCCATCCATACTGGTATATCTCTCCTGCCATCTTATAGGATAATTGAAATGGAGAGTCCTAGGTATCCCCTAACTAATGGATTAAAACCAAGAAGCATAGTTTGTCAAAAATCTAAAAACACAATGGGCAAGATTACTAGTGGCACGCTAACAGTGACGCGCAATCGATATTGGGTTTATCGCGGCTATTTACGCGCATAAGATGTAGCATGCATATTACAAGTTGAAAGTAAACGCGATCACTTGAGCACAATTAAACTTAACAAGCGTGTAAAAAGCCGAACTTCGAATATCACGCGCACATTATTGTATCCCCCCCCATAGAAGTTAATGGTGCAAAAAAAAGTGAAAAAACCCCACCCAATCACATATTCTCAAGTGTGCTAACCAGACATGAAAATATGAATTTCACATTCCAATGTTCTTCACATAGCAGAATATGTTCTATTTATTCATAAATAAATATATATATATATATATATATATATATAATGGTATTTTAGTACAATATATATCTATACCCATATGTCTATATGATTACATATAGGTATAGATATATACAGATATATATATAGGAATATCCATTTAGAAATACACAGAACATATTCTGCTATGTGCAGCACATTGGAATGTGAAATATTTACAGTAAATACATTGTTAAAAACCTTTATTAAATATGAATATTTCATAAATATGCTTTTACATGTTTTCATCTACTTGGCAGCAAAGGACTCCAATACACACACACATATATATATACACGTGTGTGTGTGTGTACATATATCTGTAAATAAATATATATATATACATACACATATAAATACATATGTACACACCTATAAATATATATACACACACACACACACACACTACTTTAGACATGTATATGTATGTATCTCTATGTTAAAGCCCTTTGTAGTCCTTTTTTTCACACCTGAGCCTCATATTTTCTAGCCCTTATAACTTTTTTGTGCAATACTTTTTTTAAATAATTGTTATCAAACAGTGTTATTATGAGTGTAACTGTACTTTGTAGTGTGCTTTTTATGTGTTTAGTGAAATAGTTTTGTTTCGTGAAACAGTTAACCAGAGCTGGTAATCATTGTAGCGTAAATCACGATTGCGCTGACATGGTCACTTTTACTTTTCATTTGTCATATGGGCACTAAAGCTGACACACACAAACACCCACGATAAACCCCTTTTCACTCACGCGTAACTGTTAGCGCTCCATTCTTAATCTGGACCTTAATACATTTTGAGTTGATCTCCACTTACTACTCTGCTCCTTTTTTCTTGGAGGGGAATAGGGATGTAATGACCTCTTTATGGTAGACAATAAACCACTTTTCAACACATGGATGAAATTATAACACATATTCTAACGTTGTATATGTACCTCTAATTCCCAAAATAGCTACCCTCTAGTTAAACTCAAAGTTATGCATAGAGTCAACTTCTGGTTTAGAGCAAGACACCATTTTAAATTGCTTATAAGACCTTTGTTGTAGAAAGATATCTACTTAAAGGGACAGTCTACTCCAGAAGTTTTGTATAATCAACACGGTTATATTAATATACTTTTTACCTCTGCAGACTGCCCCCTTATTACAGTTTTTTGTCAGACTTGCATTGTAGCCAATCAGTGCTGACTTATAAATAACTCCACAGGAGTGAGCACTATATTATCTGTAAGGTTGACATGAACTAGGCCTTTAAGGGCTTAGAAATTAGCATATGAGCCTTGTTAGTATTCTTTGTTGAAAGCTAAACCTAAGAAAACAAAGCAAATTTGATGATAAAACATAATTTAAGAACTTACCTGATAAATTCATTTATTTCATAGTAGCAAGAGCCAATGAGCTAGTGACATATGGGATATACATTCCTATCCGGAGGGGGCAAAGTTTCCCAAACCTCAAAAAAGCTGCCACCATGTGACCAAGCAATTGAACAAGTGTACCTAATAAACTGGCCGGTAAGTATGTATATATATATATATATATATATATATATAAATAAATACAATTTCCCAAAATGCTTATAGCGTGGCAAATAAAAAAAACTACTACTTACCAAGAGACACTCATCTACTGGAAACAAAACAGTAGAGCGCCAAACCAGTGCTGAAGCATATTAGCAGAGGATATGTGTTAGAAGTAAACTAAAGACCCAGCAGGAAGAGGCAAAGGACACCTTTGAAAGGCTTGTGACTAATTTCCCATGAGGTGACTACCCATACTCCATATGCAACCCTCTGACAAACACTGCACTCTGAGAGGAAAATTGCCTCAATTCAGTCTGAGAACCCCTCTCACAGAAGAATAAAAGCAGATCTTCATTCTTCACCTTCCTCCAGCAGAGACAAAGACAAGTTTACCAGTGAGGTGGGAGGGATTTCATAGAGCTCTTGGAGTTTGGGAATCTTTTGACTCCTCCTAGTGGTAGGGAAGAGTAATTCCCAGGAGTAATGGATTGTGGACTCTCACGACCTACATGAAATAAATATCTAAATCTCTAATACTGAGATGCCATAGGGAGAAACAAGGAAAACAGAAAACCTTTCATAAACAGCAGCAAGATACCATAGTGCCACATAGGAGTGACCATATTGATCTAGAATGATTTGTTATGAAGGTAAAACTAATGCAACATGTCAATTTTGAAAGACTTGACAAAAAGAGAAAAACAATTAATGTCAATAAATTACATGTAAAGATTGTCCATAGCTTTGCAATCCCTAGCCTCATATATGGAAGAAATGTAGATGGGTGCATTTTGCTACACGGGGGGCATTCCAATTGAAAAGAGTTTCTACTGTAAAAAAAGATCATATATAGAAGATTTTGAAATGGTCCAGGATACTATAATGGTATTTTAGTACAATATATAACTATACCTATACAGGGAGTGCAGAATTATTAGGCAAATGAGTATTTTGACCACATCATCCTCTTTATGCATGTTGTCTTACTCCAAGCTGTATAGGCTCGAAAGCCTACTACCAATTAAGCATATTAGGTGATGTGCATCTCTGTAATGAGAAGGGGTGTGGTCTAATGACATCAACACCCTATATCAGGTGTGCATAATTATTAGGCAACTTCCTTTCCTTTGGCAAAATGGGTCAAAAGAAGGACTTGACAGGCTCAGAAAAGTCAAAAATAGTGAGATATCTTGCAGAGGGATGCAGCACTCTTAAAATTGCAAAGCTTCTGAAGCGTGATCATCGAACAATCAAGCGTTTCATTCAAAATAGTCAACAGGGTCGCAAGAAGCGTGTGGAAAAACCAAGGCGCAAAATAACTGCCCATGAACTGAGAAAAGTCAAGCGTGCAGCTGCCAAGATGCCACCAGTTTGGCCATATTTCAGAGCTGCAACATCACTGGAGTGCCCAAAAGCACAAGGTGTGCAATACTCAGAGACATGGCCAAGGTAAGAAAGGCTGAAAGACGACCACCACTGAACAAGACACACAAGCTGAAACGTCAAGACTGGGCCAAGAAATATCTCAAGACTGATTTTTCTAAGGTTTTATGGACTGATGAAATGAGAGTGAGTCTTGATGGGCCAGATGGATGGGCCCATGGCTGGATTGGTAAAGGGCAGAGAGCTCCAGTCCGACTCAGACGCCAGCAAGGTGGAGGTGGAGTACTGGTTTGGGCTGGTATCATCAAAGATGAGCTTGTGGGGCCTTTTCGGGTTGAGGATGGAGTCAAGCTCAACTCCCAGTCCTACTGCCAGTTTCTGGAAGACACCTTCTTCAAGCAGTGGTACAGGAAGAAGTCTGCATCCTTCAAGAAAAACATGATTTTCATGCAGGACAATGCTCCATCACACGCGTCCAAGTACTCCACAGCGTGGCTGGCAAGAAAGGGTATAAAAGAAGAAAATCTAATGACATGGCCTCCTTGTTCACCTGATCTGAACCCCATTGAGAACCTGTGGTCCATCATCAAATGTGAGATTTACAAGGAGGGAAAACAGTACACCTCTCTGAACAGTGTCTGGGAGGCTGTGGTTGCTGCTGCACGCAATGTTGATGGTGAACAGATCAAAACACTGACAGAATCCATGGATGGCAGGCTTTTGAGTGTCCTTGCAAAGAAAGGTGGCTATATTGGTCACTGATTTGTTTTTGTTTTGTTTTTGAATGTCAGAAATGTATATTTGTGAATGTTGAGATGTTATATTGGTTTCACTGGTAAAAATAAATAATTGAAATGGGTATATATTTGTTTTTTGTTAAGTTGCCTAATAATTATGCACAGTAATAGTAACCTGCACACACAGATATCCCCCTAAAATAGCTAAAACTAAAAACAAACTAAAAACTACTTCCAAAAATATTCAGCTTTGATATTAATGAGTTTTTTGGGTTCATTGAGAACATGGTTGCTGTTCAATAATAAAATTAATCCTCAAAAATACAACTTGCCTAATAATTCTGCACTCCCTGTATGTCTATATGATTATAAATAGGTATAGATATATACAGATATATAGGAATATCCATTTAGAAATACACAGAACATATACTGCTATGTGCAGAACATTGGAATGTGAAATATTTACGGTAAATACATTGTTAAAACCTTTATTAAATATGAATATTTCATAAATATGCTTTTACATGTTTTCATCTACTTGGCAGCAAAGGGCTCCAATGCACATATATATATATATATATATATATATATATATATATATATATATATATATATATATATATACAGTATATATATATATATACATATACATATATATATATATATATGTATATATGTGTGTATGTTTGTGTACATATGTATTTATGTGTTTATATGTGTACATATATCTGTAAATACATATATACACATATAAATTGATAAATACATATGTACACACCTATAAATATATGTATATATATATATATATATATATATATATATATATACACACACACAGACACACACTACTTTAGACATGTATATGTATGTATCTCTATGTTAAAGCCCTTTGTAGTCCTTTTTTTCTAACACCTGAGCCTCATATTTTCTAGCTCTTATAACTTTTTTGTGCAATACTTTTTTAAATAATTGTTATCAAACAGTGTTATTATGAGTGTAACTGTACTTTGTAGTATTTTGATGTGTTTTGTGAAACATTTTTGTTTTGGGAAAAAGTTAACCAGAGCTCTAGGACATGGTAATCATTGTAGCGTAAATCACGATTGCGCTCACGTGGTCACTTTTACTTTTCATTTGTCATATTGGCACTAAAGCTGACACACACAAACACCCACGATAAACCCCTTTTCACTCACGCGTAACTGTTAGCGCTCCACTCTTAATCTGGACCTTAATACATTTTGAGTTGATCTCCACTTACTACTCTGCTCCTTTTTTCTTGGAGGGGAATAGGGATGTAATGACCTCTTTATGGTAGGCAATAAACCACTTTTCAACACATGGATGAAATTATAACACATATTATAAAGTTGTATATTTACCTCTAATTCCCCAAATAGCTGCCCTCTAGTTAAACTCAAAGTTATGTATAGAGTCAACTTCTGGTTTAGAGCAAGACACCATTTTAAATTGCTTATAAGACCTTTGTTGTAGAAAGATATCTACTTAAAGGGACAGTCTACTCCAGAAGTTTTGTATAATCAACACGGTTATATTAATATACTTTTTACCTCTGCAGACTGCCCCCTTATTACAGTACTTTTTTCAGACTTGCATTGTAGCCAATCAGTGCTGACTCATAAATAACTCCACAGGAGTGAGCACAATATTATCTGTAAGGTTGACATAAACTAGGCCTTCAAGGGATTAGAAATTAGCATATGAGCCTTGTTAGTATTCTTTGTTGAAAGCTAAACCTAAGAAAACAAAGCAAATTTGATGATAAAACATAATTTATTTAAGAACTTACCTGATAAATTCATTTCTTTCATAGTGGCAAGAGTCCATGAGCTAGTGACATATGGGATATACATTCCTACCCGGAGGGGGCAAAGTTTCCCAAACCTCAAAATGCCTATAAACACACCTCCCACCTCACTCACACCTTAGTTTAATGAATAGCCAAGAAGTGAGGTGTATAAAAAAGGAATAAAATGCATACAAAAAGAGGAACTGGAAAAAATAATATGATTTTTTGTATAAAGCACAACCCCAAAAAATATTGGGTGGGTCTCATGGACTCTTGCCACTATGAAAGAAATGAATTTATCAGGTGGAAATCCACGGAGTCACTAGAGAGGGAGGGATAAATAAACACTGCTATTTCCGCTGAGAAATTAAATTCCAAAAAATAATTAAGTTTTCTTAAAAATGTCAAAAAACTCAAATCAAAGGCATAAGAATCAAGCTGAGACAACTGCCCAAAGAACCTTTCTACCAAAGGCTGCTTCTGAAGAAACAAATACAAAAAAATGGTAAAATTAAAAAAAATATGCAAAGAAGACCAAATTGCTGCTCTGCAAATTTGATCAACTGAAGCTTAATTCTTAAAAGCCCAAGAAGTGGCAACTGATTTAGTAGAATGAGCTGTAATTCTCTGAGGCAGAGACTGCCCCGCCTCCAGATAAGTTTTGTGAATCTAAAGTTTAAACCAAAAAAACCAGAGAAATAACAGAGGCTTTCTGACTTTTCCTGGATCCAGAAAAAATAACAGACAGACTAAAAATCTTTCTGGAATCTTAAGTAGCCTCAACATAATATTTTAAAGATTTTACCACATCCAAAGAATGTAAAGAACCTTTAAAAGTATTCTTAGGATTAGGACACAAAAAAGAAACAACAAGGGAGGCGGAGCTTGGCCAGGAAAGCGGATGGCCGCACAGTAGCACAGCTCCGTTACAGCAGTAGGACCGTTTAGCAATAAAACAGTGTTAATTGCCACCAAACTCTCACAAACTACGGCTAAACACTAAGAGACTTAGATGCGAGCCCTCCTTTGGCTAACCGAGCTCAGCGCAGCTTGCAACTTCGAGGGACACGAGAGGTGAGGTACGCACCGCCGCCATATTGGATTTACAACGCATGCAGGAGAATTTATTCCCAGACAAATGAACCATCTTAGCACAGCACTTCAAGAATTTATTGACCGGATCTCTAATGCTGCTGCAAAAGGTACGCATCTTTGAAACCCTCTCTCTCACCACAATGCTTATAGTGACACCAACCTATAGATGAGAAGTGCCTTAAAAGATAATAGAAACGCTACCACAATACGGACTTACGAACTTATCTATGCATATAACATAATGCAGTAAACCTGAACAAACCTATTTAAAGAGACAGTAACGACAACCAAATAAACAATTTAAGTGAGGAAGCCTAAACCCAGTTTTATATCTATAAATATATACACGCTCTGAATATAGCACTTAATGAACTTTAACAAAAACATGGCGTTTAAGAGTAAAACTAAAGGTGATAAAAGCGCCAAAAACCAGCCCATCAATAATTCACTGGTTAGCTCCTTTTTCAAGCAACTAACTCAGACTCGCAAGAACCTAGCACTCCAGAACAAAGTACCGCACCCGACAAAATACCACCTCCAGACTACTTAATTCAACTTAAACAGGACATTGCAAAACTCCCATCTAAAGATGACTTTGAGTCACTTAAATCTTTAATCACTAAAGAACTATCTACATTGCGCAAAGACATATCTGAAATGGGAGAGAGAATAGTGGAGATGGAAGACATACAGGATACTACAACCGAGGCGGTTGGATTTTTACATAATCAAACCAGCACGCATGAGTCAAAATTGGAACTTCTGGAAGAAAAAATTAAAGACTTAGAGAACAGGGGAAGAAGGAGCAATTTACGTATAAGAGGAATTCCGGAGTCCATTAAACCAGCCGACATGTTGGCCTACCTACAAGGCCTTTTTCAGCAGTTAATAGGCAACCAGCAAGCTCCACCAATGGAAACTGAAAGAGCACACATATCTCTTCGGCCTCCACCGCCACCAAATGCTCCCCCCAGAGACACTATCCTTAAGTTCCTCAGATTTACTGATAGAGAAATCATCTGGCAAAAGGCAAGATCATCTCATGTGATATCATATTTGGATCACGACTTACAGATATACCCGGATTTATGCCAAAGCACCATTCAGAAACGCAGAGAAGCCCGCTTCATCACATCAGTGCTTCAGGACAAACACATCAAGTACCGCTGGGGATTTCCTTTCAGCCTAATCCTACCTCACAATGGACAAACCCTTATCTACAAAGGGATACAAGATTTGGATAAACTTTCAAAGGGCTTAGGAATCCATCTGAAATCACCCGGCCCCCCATCATCATCCCAGGAAAGCCCCCAGGCTACAAGCTTCCAAACTCACATGGCCAATCTACAAAAAACAACATGGAGCAAAGTCCAGTCACATAAAAAGAGAAAGGACAGAGTGAACACTTCTCCTTCCTTATCTAGAGACTGATTCGGGCTAAGGACAATGTGAACTTCTCATATTTGGTGAGATCCAACCATTATAACAAAACATTTGATATGCTGATAATGTTTTACCAATTGATATGCATAACATGTTCTTCCTCCTAAGCATTTCTAGGGCACGGTTTACTGCTTATCCAGGACTTTAGTCATTACAATAAGCTGAAATGAAGTTTATGTGTACTTTTCACCTTTATTTTGATCTTGATAAGGTCCGTTTAACTAAACTGAAAGGGTTATACCTATAACTTTCTATATACATTGTTTACACTGTTATTTTATAACACACCATATATGTCCTAACTGTTGTAGGACCTCTGATTGAAATGACTGTAATTTCAATCTTTCCTATGGTTTTCTACCATCCCCCAATCCCAGTTAATTATCCTTATGGTTACTTTGTTAATAGAACGATTTATATTGTTGAGTTAATGCATTCTATATTTGTAGATGAATACTGTATATATTCCGTGTCTCAATGTTATAAGATGTCTCACATACACCACATAGGCCTAAGACTTGACCGACTCCAGGTTCCACTATTCTTTTCTTTAACAATACACTCCCTCTCAGATATTAGACAACATGAATAAAACCACCCATATTAACAGGGAATTGTCCTTCATAACAATCAACGCCAAGGGCCTAAATAATCCACATAAAAGAAATATAGCAATTAGAGACATTAAAAGTAAAAAAGGTGATTTAATATTCTTACAGGAATCACATTTCTTAAAGGGTCAGGAACCAAAAACCTTTTTCTACAAGTTTGGTCCCTCATACTATTCCTCTAATAAAGTTAAAACCAATGGAGTAGGAATTTTGATTAAGAAGGGAATACCTTTTCAACTGTTTGATTCATATAGGGATACTGAGGGCAGATATCTAATCCTAGTTGGAAAACTATATAACACAGTTACCATACTAGTAAGTGCGTATGCCCCAAACACGGGCCAAGATAATTTTATATCTTCTTTATCCAAGAAAATTTTGGAAGTCGTTAAAGGCACACTAATTATAGGCGGTGATCTTAATATCACACTAGACCCCCATAGGGACAACTCAAATCACACCTCATCCACGTCACACAAGACCATCTCATTCATAAAGCAACGCTTTCGAGAATTAGCTATCTATGACATATGGAGAGTTCATCACGCCGATACGAATGACTTCACTTTCTTTTCCCACCCACATTCACGCTACTCACGCATAGACTATATATTAACAGACGTTAATACACTATCAATCTCCACGCACTCAACCATTACTCCCTTATCATGGTCAGACCATTCCATGGTGCTATGCACAATGGCTTGGCCTTCAGCATCCATATCAGCCTACCTCTGGAAACTTAACGACGAACTCCTAGACCTACCACAATACAGCGAAAAGATACAAAACACTATCAAAGATTACTTTGACATTAACGTAGGTTCGGTCCCCTCATTTCAGAACATTTGGGAAGCACATAAAGGAACAATACGGGGAGAACTTATCAGCATCTCATCTCACTACAGAAAACAACAGAGACAATTACTACATGACTCCTTAAATAAATTAAATGACCTGGAAACCCAACATAAAACTTACGGAGCTAAAAGCCATAAAACTGATAACAGCCCACCTTATAGATAAAGAATGTCAAAGTCTAGCTTTGAAACTTAAACAATCCTACTATGAAGGAGATAATAAGTGTAGTAAGCTCTTTGCCCGTAGACTGAAAAGTAACTCCAATCGTAACTATATTCTTTCGATAAAATCTACGAACAAAACATACTATGATAAAGCAGCTATTGCTGAATCTTTTCGTACTTACTACGAACGATTGTATAACCTAACCACTACATTCGAGGACTCCCATCCAAGCAAATTACACGACCCCCTACACTATATAAACCAGTATCTATCTGACATAAACTTCCCAGTAATAACAGAAGACCAGCAAGCATTTCTTAAAAATCCCTTCACTCTACTCGAAGTTCGAAATACTATAAAAGACCTTCCTACTGGAAAGGCCCCAGGCCCGGATGGCTATACAAATTATTACTACAAAAAATATATTGACCTATTGGCCCCACACTTACCCTTTTCAATTCTATCACATCTAACAACCCATTTTCCGCACAGACGTTAGAAGCATACATCTCTATCATACCGAAACCTGGTAAAAGCCCTGAATACGTAGAAAATTACAGACCAATCTCTCTTCTAAATACAGATCTCAAGATTTACACAAAAATACTCACAACACGATTAAATACTGTTCTGCCACAGCTGATTGGAAATGATCAAGTTGGATTTGTCCTCAAAAGGGAAGCGAAAGACAACACGGTCAGGATCACTCAGCTTATAGAATACATCACTAATAAAAACATTCCGCTCCTGGTTCTGTCGACTGACGCTGAAAAAGCTTTTGACCGCATTGGTTGGCAGTTCCTGAGAGCGGTACTTCAGAAAATGGGCATAGAACAAAAATTTCTGGACCGTATATTTGCTATGTACTCCACCCCAACTGCTAGAGTCCACATTAACGGGTCCCTCTCAGCCCCTTTTGGTATTACGAACGGCACTAGACAGGGCTGCCCCCTCTCCCCACTATTATTTGCGTGCGCAATAGAAGCCCTTGCACAAAAAATTCGTAACCACCCGTTCATAACAGGAATACAAACTCAAAACTCGCACCATAAAGTCATGCTGTATGCGGACGATATCCTATTCTGTATATCAAATCCTCTAACCACTATCCCCCACATCATCAGTCAATTAGATGAATTTGGTAGGGCATCCAACTTTTTAGTCAACAAAAATAAATCAGAAGTCATGAATATTAATATCCCACAATCTGATATACACTCAGTCCAGCAGATATGTCCATTTCACTGGCAACAGAACTCACTTAAATATCTGGGAATTTAACTCACCCCAACACCAGACCAACTATTCACACAAAATTATAAACCTCTGCTTAAACAGATAATTACAGATCTCTCCTCTTGGAAGAGAAAGTATATCTCCTGGCTAGGAAAGATTAACATTATTAAAATGAACATTCTTCCAAGAGTTCTTTATCTTTTTCAAACGTTGCCTATTCCCCTCCCCAAAAGTTTCCTAGATTCATTGCAGTCGAATATTTTGAACTTCATCTGGTCTAATAACAGAGCCAGAATTAGTAAAAAATGATGCTCCTCCCTGTGGAGATGGGAGGCCTGGGTGTTCCGGACTTCCGTCGATACAGGCAAGCCACTTTCCTACAACGTATTGTAGACTGGCACTCCAACCAAGCTGACAAAACCTGGGTCCAATAAGAACATGACCTTACACAAAATCAACATCTAGGGCAATTATGCTGGACTCCAAAAGACAGGACTAAATTTTTAAAATTCTCCTCCCAATCAATTTCAGAAACATTTAAAATTTGGGACAAGATTTTTACAGAATACCCCAACATTTCATCCAAATTTTCGCCCCTCACACCATTAACACATAATTACGAATTCCGACCCGGCCTCTCGATAGCCTCTAAATTAATAGACACACCTACTCGATCCCTGCAAATCTATCACCTTGGAAATGAACTCTACTCTCCGAATATAGAGGAACTAATTTCTGCAGGTCTCTTAGTCTTCAAGGACTGGCTTTTCTACAGACAATGTCACTCTTATATTACCTCACACCCCCAATCCAATAACCTAACAAGATCAATGACACCATTTGAATCTCTTTGCAATAAATCCACCCCGACAAGACACGCACTCTCAATCATTCATACAATGCTGTCGCAACAGCCGCAGGGTTCACTTCCATATTACATTGATAGATGGAACCTAGAACTAGGCATGGACATCTCCCATGTAGATGCCTTACAGATTTTTATCAATATTAAAAAAACTTCAGTCTCAAGAAGATTTGTAGAACTCAACTTAAAAATCTTACAGAGATGGTACCTGACCCCTGAAAGGTGCAAAAAGATATATAGACTTAAATCGGCACATTGCTGGAGATGTGGGTCCCAGGAATGCCACATGTCCCATATTTGGTGGCAATGTAATAAATTAACTCCCATCTGGTTAGAAATAGCCAAGGAGACAAGCGAAATCCTGGGCGTAAATATACCCCCTGATCCATGCTTGCGGCTTTTTAACAGTCCCAAACAAACTCCCTACTCCATCAAAAAAACTACTATACATTCTAAGCAACAGCTTTAAAATTTTGATAGCCAGGAAATGGAAGTCTGAGGACGTACCGTCCCTCATTCAGTGGCACTCAGAATGCCATCGTACAATCTCCCTAGAGGGATATTCTTATATGAAAAACAAAAACACAGACCTATATGCCCAGATGACGTCTATGTGGGAGTCATATATACAAAAATACCCCTCACAGTCACACTGAGATACACATACATAGATCTACCCCAATTATTGTCTCAAAAACTGATGAAGTAACAACCAATGTTTGTTGAAACGGAATGTATACCAAGAGACTCTTTTACCTTCTATTTGTTATATATTGATTGTAACCACACTTTGATTTTATCTATATGTCCCCACCCCCCTATTTTATTTTGTTTACAAATCTGAAGTGTAATGTTTCAAAACGCTATTCATTCTAAGCGTCTTATTTTGATGTAATTGTTTTGATTTCAATAAAACTTTTGAAACTTAAAAAAAATAAAAATAAAAAAATAAACAACAATTTCCCTATTGATGTTGATAGAATTCACAACTTTAAAAAAATATAAATGAAGACAGCAAAACAACTTTATCTTGATGGAAAATCAGATAAAGAAACTCACAAGAGAGAGCAGACAATACAGAAACTCTTCAAGCAGTAGAGATACCCAAAAGAAATAACACTTTCCAAGAAAGAAATTAATGTCCAGAGAATGCATAGGCTCAAAAGGAGGAGCCTGTAAAATCTAAAAACCAAAATTAAGACTCCAAGGAGGAGAAATATATTAAAAAACAGGTTTAATATAAAACAAAGCCTGAACAAAACAGTGAATATTTTACTTTCTATGAAATAAAACAGAAAGAGCAGAAATGTGTCCTTTCAAAGTATTTGCAGACAAACCTTTATCCAAACCATAATGAAGAGACTATAAAATCCTAGGAATTCTAAAAAAATGCCAAGAATAGCCACAAGTTAAATATGGATTTTCCAAACCCGAAAATAAATTCTCCTTGAAACAGACTTACGAGTCTGTATCATAGTGCTAATAACTGAGTCATAGAAACCTCTATGACTAAGCACTGAAGCGTTCAATTTCCATGCCTTAAAACTTAGAGATTTGAGATCCTGATGGAAAAAAACGGCCCCTGAAACAGAAGGACTGGCCTTAAGGGAAGTGGCCAAGGCTGGCAACTGGACATTCTGACAAGGTCCTTATACTTATACCATTATGATCTTGGAGATTACCCTTAGAAAATGAACCAGAGGCGGAAAAATGTAAGCAGGTTGGTAAAAACTAAGGAACTGCTAGAGCATCCACCATCTCCGCCTGAGGATCCTTGGACCAGGAAAGTTTCTCTTTTAGATGAGAGACCATCAGCACTATTGCTGGAAGACCCCACCATCTGTACAAGATGAGAAAAACACATCTGGATGGAGTGCACCCCCCCGATATAAAGTCTGACGGCTGAGATAATCCCCTTCCCAATTGTCTACACCTGTGATATGAATCGCAGAATTTAGACAAGAGTTGGATTCTGTCCAAGAAAGTGTCCAAGATACTTCCTCCATATCTGAAGGACTGTGAGTCCCTCCATAATGATTGACATATACCACTGTTGTGATATTGTCTGTTTAAAAACAAATGTAAAATTTGTCTCTTCCATAGAGACCATGGGGGGTAGTTATCAAGCCGTCAACCTCAAATACGCTGGAATTCCGCAGCGTATTTGTGGCGAGGCTGATTCGCCTTAGTTATCAAAGGCTAGAGACCGGCAAAAGTAGAATTTTGTGACGTAAACTTCGATCCGCCGGACTCAGTCCGACACATATCGATTCTTACGTCACTCCAGATGTTCCGCACACAAGTGCGGCACAATCTGACTACTTTTGCTAGTTATCAAAAAACTAGCAGGTAAGCTCGGCACTTTTACGGCCCAGCGTACCTGGTTTTCAAACCGCCGCCCTGGAGGCGGTGGATCCCATAGGAATCAATGGGAGTCTGACCATAGCGAAAGTACAAGTTCGCTGCTGCCAGACATCCCATTGATTCCTATGGGAACTGTCTACACCTAACACCCTAACATGTACCCCGAGTCTAAACACCACTAATCTGACCCCCCCTACACCGCCGCAACTAAATAAAGTTATTACCCCCTAAACCGCCGCTCCCGGAGCCCACCGCAACTATAATAAATGTCTTAACCCCTAAACCGCCGCTCCCGGAGCCCACCGCAACTATAATAAATGTCTTAACCCCTAAACCGCCGCTCCCGGAGCCCACCACCACCTACATTATACCTAGTAACCCCTATCCTGCCCCCCCTATACCGTCGCCCTCTATAATAAAGTTATTAACCCCTATCCTGCTGATCCCGCACCTCGCCGCAAATAAATTAATAGGTTAACCCCTAAACCGCCGCTCCCTGAACCCGCCGCAACCTATATTAAATTTATTAACCCCTATCCTGCCCCCCCTACATCGTCGCCACCTATAATAAATTTATTAACCCCTATCCTGCCCCCCACTACACCGCCGCCACTGTAATAAAATTATTAACCCCTAAACCTAAGTCTAACACTAACCCTAACACCCCCCTAACTTAAATATTAATTAAATAAATCTAAATAATATTTCTATTATGAACTAAATTAATCCTATTTAAAACTAAATACTTACCTGTAAAATAAACCCTAAGATAGATACAATATAAATAATAATTATATTGTAGCTATTTTAGGATTTATTTTTATTTTACAGGCATCTTTCAATTTATTTTAACTAGGTACAATAGCTATTAAATAGTTATTAACTATTTAATAGCTTACCTAGCTAAAATAAAGAGAAATTTACCTGTAAAATAAAAACTAACCTAAGTTACAATTACACCTAACACTACACTATACTTTAATAAATTATTCCTATTTAAAACTAAATACTTACCTGTAAAATAAACCCTAAGATAGCTACAATGTAATTAATAATTACATTGTAGCTATTTTAGGAATTATATTTATTTTACAGGTAACTTTGTATTTATTTTAGCTAGTTAGAATAGTTATTAAATAGTTATTAACTATTTAATAACTACCTAGCTAAAAGAAATACAAAATCACCTGTAAAATAAATCCTAACCTAAGTTACAATTAAACCTAACACTACACTATCTTTAAATGAATTAAATAAATTACCTACAAATAACTACAATTAAATACAATTACATAAACTAACTAAAGTACAAAAAATAAAAAAAGCTAAGTTACAAAAATTAAAAAAAATAGGTTACAAACATTTTAAAAATATTACAACAATTTTAAGCTGCTTACACCTAATTTAAGACCCCTAATAAAATAACAAACCCCCCCAAAATAAAAAAAATGCCCTACCCTATTCTAAATTAAAAAAGTTCAAAGCTCTTTTACCTTACCAGCCCTTAAAAGGGCCATTTGTGGGGCATGCCCCAAAGAATTCAGCTCTTTTGCCTGTAAAAGAAAAATACAACCCCCCCCAACATTAAAACCCACCACCCACATACCCCTAATCTAACCCAAACCCCCCTTAAAATAACCTAACACTAATCCCCTGAAGATCATCCTACCTTTAGTCGTCTTCACTCAGCCGAGCCACCGATGGAACTGAAGAGGAGACCCGGACCGGCAGAAGTGATCCTCCAAGCGGCGCTGAAGAAATCTTCCATCCGATGAAGTGATCCTCCAAGCGGCGCTGAAAAAGTTTTCCATCCGGGCGATGTCATCTTCCAAGAGGCGCTGAAGAAGTCTTCTATCCGGGCGATGTCATCTTCCAACCCGGGTCTTGAATCTTCATCCCGCCGACGCGGAACATCCTTCTTCCCCGACGGACTACCAACGAATCAAGGCTCCGTTAAGGGACGTCATCCAAGATGGCGTCCCTTCAATTCCGATTGGCTGATAGGATTCTATCAGCCAATCGGAATTAAGGTAGGAAAAATCTGATAGGCTGATTGAATCAGCCAATCAGATTCAAGTTCAATCCGATGGGCTGATCCAATCAGCCAATCAGATTGAGCTCGCATTCTATTGGCTGATCGAAACAGCCAATAGAATGCAAGCTCAATCTGATTGGCTGATTGGATCAGCCAATCGGATTGAACTTGAATCTGATTGGCTGATTCAATCAACCAATCAGATTTTTCCTACCTTAATTCCGATTGGCTGATAGAATCCTATCAGCCAATCGGAATTGAAGGGACGCCATCTTGGATGACGTCCCTTAAAGGAGCCTTCATTCGTCGGTAGTCCGTCGGGGAAGAAGGATGTTCCACGTCGGCGGGATGAAGATTCAAGACCCGGCTTGGAAGATGACATCGCCCGGATAGAAGACTTCTTCAGCGCCTCTTGGAAGATGACATCGCCCGGATGGAAGACTTTTTCAGCGCCGCTTGGAGGATCACTTCATCGGATGGAAGATTTCTTCAGCGCCGCTTGGAGGATCACTTCTGCCGGTCCGGGTCTCCTCTTCAGTTCCATCGGTGGCTCGGCTGAGTGAAGACGACTAAAGGTAGGATGATCTTCAGGGGATTAGTGTTAGGTTATTTTAAGGGGGGTTTGGGTTAGATTAGGGGTATGTGGGTGGTGGGTTTTAATGTTGGGGGGGTTGTATTTTTCTTTTACAGGCAAAATTGCTGAATTCTTTGGGGCATGCCCCACAAATGGCCCTTTTAAGGGCTGGTAAGGTAAAAGAGCTTTGAACTTTTTTAATTTAGAATAGGGTAGGGCATTTTTTTATTTTGGGGGGGTTTGTTATTTTATTAGGGGGCTTAGATTAGGTGTAAGTAGCTTAAAATTGTTGTAATATTTTTAAAATGTTTGTAACCTATTTTTTTTATTTTTTGTAACTTAGCTTTTTTTATTTTTTGTACTTTAGTTAGTTTATGTAATTGTATTTAATTGTAGTTATTTGTAGGTAATTTATTTAATTCATTTAAAGATAGTGTAGTGTTAGGTTTAATTGAAACTTAGGTTAGGATTTATTTTACAGGTGATTTTGTATTTCTTTTAGCTAGGTAGTTATTAAATAGTTAATAACTATTTAATAACTATTCTAACTAGCTAAAATAAATACAAAGTTACCTGTAAAATAAATATAATTCCTAAAATAGCTACAATGTAATTATTAATTACATTGTAGCTATCTTAGGGTTTATTTTACAGGTAAGTATTTAGTTTTAAATAGGAATAATTTATTAAAGTATAGTGTAGTGTTAGGTGTAATTGTAACTTAGGTTAGTTTTTATTTTACAGGTAAATTTCTCTTTATTTTAGCTAGGTAAGCTATTAAATAGTTAATAACTATTTAATAGCTATTGTACCTAGTTAAAATAAATTGAAAGTTGCCTGTAAAATAAAAATAAATCCTAAGATAGCTACAATATAATTATTATTTATATTGTAGCTATATTAGGGTTTATTTTAAAGGTAAGTATTTAGTTTTAAATAGGATTAATTTAGTTCATAATATAAATATTATTTAGATTTATTTAATTAATATTTAAGTTAGGGGGGGTGTTAGGGTTAGTGTTAGACTTAGGTTTAGGGGTTAATAATTTTATTACAGTGGCGGCGGTGTAGTGGGGGGCAGGATAGGGGTTAATAAATGTATTATAGGTGGCGACGGTGTAGGGGGGGCAGATTAGGGGTTAATAAATTTAATATAGGTTGCGGCGGGTTCAAGGAGCTGTGGTTTAGGGGTTAAACTATTTATTTATTTGCGGCGAGGTGCGGGATCAGCAGGATAGGGGTTAATAACTTTATTATAGAGGGCGACGGTATAGGGGGGGCAGGATAGGGGTTACTAGGTATAATGTAGGTGGCAGCGGTGTCCGGGAGCGGCGGTTTAGGGGTTAATACATTTATCAGAGTTGCGGTGGGGTCTAGGAGTGGCGGTTTAGGGGTTAATACATTTATCAGAGTTGCGGCAGGGTCTAGGAGCGGCGGTTTAGGGGTTAATACATTTAGCAGAGTTGCGGCAGGGTCTAGGAGTGGCGGTTTAGTGGTTAGTAACTTTATTTAGTTGCGGGGGGCTCCGGGGGCGCCGGTATAGGGGGTAGAATAGTGCAGTTTAGTGTGAGTGCTTAGTGACAGGCTAGCAATAAAGCTGGGAAAAAGCCGAAGAGCAGCGAGATCGGATGAGTGATAACTCTCACAGTCCGCTGCTCATCGCCCCGCGGCTTTTTGACAGCTTTATTTGATAACTTAGGCGAATTTTTTCAGGTCCGCGGCGGCGAAGGTAGGCGAGCTTAGGCGGGCGTATTGGGCCGGCGAAGGCAGGAAAGTTGACACGATGATAACTACCCCCCCATGCCTGAAGAGCCCTGAAAATAGCAGTTCTAAAATATTGATTGGTAACCTCGCCTCCTGAGGTTTCCAATACTCTAGTGCTGTCAGAGACTCTCAGACAGCTCCCCCACCAGAAAAACTTGGTTTTTATTTTGATGCCGGCATCCCCTTTTTTTTATCTTATATCAGTTTATGTATACTACTTTGAATATTTTTATCTATTTCAATTAATTGTTATTTAATAAAATCAATTTATTTGTACCTCCTTGTAATATATACGCTTCATTGGTAACAGGCACGCTTCACTGGCCTTAGTGGGGGGTTTTTACGGTGTTGATCACCTATCAATGCTAAGAGCACTTGAATATATTCGTTGACTCATATGTCCCCAGCTATATTTTTGGGCCTTTTTCATCATTCATGTGAATAACCTTATTCATTTTATTTCCAGCATTTAATATAAATTGCTCATTCCATCCAATCAATATATTTCATTCATCCCCCTTTTTTATATATTTTTTATATATTTATTTAGCGTTCATTTATTTACACTATATAGTGGATTATTTATTCTTGCCCCTTTCATCTCTAAGCTAGTCATAGCGCTATCCCAACTCTCTCTTTTTTCTGTTTTGCTGTCAGAGACTCTCAGACAGCTCCCCCACCAGAAAAACTTGCATCTGTTGAGAATACAGACCAGGTAGGATGAACAAATGAGGCCCCCTGAACAATAAGGTGATATTCCAACCACTAAATCAGAGGGAAAAGAATGTTGGGATTTAAGTATATCAGGTGCAGGGATTATTTTCAGATATCACAACTATGGTGCAACATGCAAAGCTATAGAGGCCTCAAACGATAACGAGCAAAGAGGATCGCACCTGATGCTGCAGTCATGAGACCTAAAACTTCCGTGCACAAAACCACTGAAGGAAATAATAGAGACTGAAGGTTTTAGACAAACTAAAATTAACTTCATTCGACTCTAGTCTATTAGAGAAAGGACCATAGATACTAAAATCTATCTGGAAACCTAAAAAGGTGACCGTTGTCTAAGGAATCAAAAAACATTATTGCAAATTGATCCTCCAACTATGTCTTGAATAAACTACACTAGTTGTTTCAAGTGAGATTCTGCTGAATGAAAAGATTAAAGCTAGTACCAAATATCATCCATATAAAGAAACACCACAATACCCTGCTCTCTGAATACAGATACATTGGTAATGCTTATCTAGAAAAAAGAATCTCAGAAAACAATAGTGGTCTGAAAGAACAAAAAATAAGCGTCCTGTAAGTCTATTGTGGGCATGAAGTAACCTTGCTAAACAGAAAGGCAAAATAGTCCCTATAGTCACCATCCGGAAAGCTGGGACTCTTACAAAATGATATAAAAATTTCAGATCCAGTATTGGTCTGAACAAAAAAAAATTCTTTAGGACAAAGAATAGATTTAAATAGAATAGGAAACCAAAACTCCGTTCCTGCAGAGGAACTGGAACCATCACCCCTGAAAACTCTAAATCTGAAACACATTTCAGAAAAACCTGAACTTTCACAGAGTTTGTTATAACATGGAAAAGAATCTTCCCATGTAATGTTTTTATTCTGAAACCTAAATGATAACCCTGAGAAAAATAATATTCTGAATCCTCTGATTTGAACAGAAACTGTTCAAAAGTGTTGAAATAAATACAATCTCCCCCCCCCCCCCCCCAGAAGAACTGGAAAAAAGACTGCACCTTCATGCAGTCTTAGGGGCTGAACTAAGTTTAATTATAAGGCTTGGAATTTACTCAAATTCAGAAAAAAAATCTAAAATCAGAGCTAGAGGCCTTCGGGGAATGAATAAAACAATTAAAAGTTTAAAAAATTACCCTTAGATTTATAAACTTGGGGCAGAAAGACTCCCTTTCCCCCAGAAATAGAGGAGATAATAAAATCCAATAGAAAACATTTAAAAAATTAATAAAATAATAAGATAGTAATCTAAATTTAAACACCATATCAGAGATTTGAGCCATAAAACTTTTCTAGTAAAAATGGCTAAAAACAAAGATTTAATATCAGATAAAATGACATAAAATACACCATCATAAATTAAATGATTAGCATCTTGAAGTAAAAGAACAATGCTTAGACAAATCAAGATCTGATAACAAAACTGTCCAACAAAAAGTTGAAACAGCAGCAACATCAGCCATGAAATGGCAGGATCAAAACTTCTTAACTAAGGGATCCTTAAAAGAAGAAATATCTTCCACAGGATAGAATTACATTCATTAAACAGACAAAAAGCGTTTGTGTGGTCATCAAGCTGTGCAATTTATTTTGCTGTGTAGAAAGCAACACATCATACGTGGTACAACAGGTCAGATAAATCCTACGCGTTTCATGCCGACAGGCACTTCGTCAGGGATAGTGAGCACACTCCTCCTCCTTTGCTTTATACAATGGAGATACATAGTAATAACATTCAGGTGTTAATCAAATTTCCGTATTTTAACAAATTTAAATTAAAGTGATATTTTTAAACAACATGCTATTTTTATAACTATTTGTTAATACTTTGATATTCATACATTTAAAAAGAAGAAAAGGAGAATAATACCTTATCTCATTCATTAATCATAAACCTTATAATCATACATCAAAACACTAACGCTACACATTGTATTTCAACATAATACTTTGCGATGTAGTACAAGTTCAATCATCTTATATTTTTTAGTATATGTAGATAATAAACCTGGTATATTATAAAGTATTTCTGAGTAAACATATACAACTGAAAACTATAATCACCTAATATATGCGACATATATATGTGGAGCTAAACTGTAATACAAATGACTATTATTAGTAATCTCTCTCTTCATTTCTAAAGCACACTATAACTGTTCAAAGTATTGTATGAAAATATATATCTTACATCTCTGTCAATACAAGATATTATCTCAAAGGACAAAGAATTAAATGATATAATAATTCAAACAGGACACGGAACTAATTAAAAAACTTAGTATGTGATTATAGGTGGGCACATGTATCAAAAAGCAACAGAATATTAAAGTATCCTACCACTTCTCAGATCTCAGTTACACGCTACATATTCCTTGGGAAGATTATTCCCCATTTCCATCATATAATCTCTCATGGGTATGTATATATATCTACACTGATGCTTATATTGAAATGCCAATACCTTAAACATAGCCATTATACACCTGTATATGTCTTCAAGTCCCAAATCATATTTATACCTAGGGGAGTCCCTGTTTGGAGTATATATATCCAATAAGCTTCCTTTCGATTAAGCTTAGCTAATCTGTCTCCGCCCCTGATACTTTTGGGAACACAGTCTATAGCTTGGAACCAAAACATGTTGTCCTTATTTATCCCTGTATGTTTCGCAAAATGTTTAGGGGTCTTAGGTGGATCAGCATCAATTTAGTTAATGTGCTCTCTGATACGGTCTTTCAAAAGGCGTGTAGTACGCCCTGTATATTGTTTTCCACAAATTTTACATGTGATAAGATATACTACAAACTTGGAATTACAAGTCAAATGAAACTGATTCTTGTATGACTTTCCTGTTACACTTGACTTAAAATCCTCTCCCTTTAGTACATATTCACAACTTTTACATGGGCGAGTGTCACACTTAAAGAAACCTTTTTTAGGATTAAGCCAGACACCATCTGATTTGTCAGGGACACTAAAATCACTCTGTAGAACTGTTTCAAAAGTATTCGCTCTTCTAGAAACACATTGTATACCTTTCTCTGATATAAGTTTACCTATGAACGGGTCTTTCTCTAGAATGGGTAACGCTCTGTAGACAATATTACAGATCTGTCTATATTGTTTGCTATATGATGTAATAAACCTACAGGAGTCTCTCGAGTTTTGTCTATACGGTTTGACTCTATCCTTTAATAAGGTAGGTCTGTCTATTAAATCAACCTCACTTCGTATATCATTCAGTGAGGCTCGATCGTACCCTCTGGCTTCAAGTCTCCTTATTAGATCGTCCTGTTTGCTGTAGATATCAAATGTTGTGCAATTCCGTTTTAAACGGATAAGTTGCCCTTTGGGAATTGCTCTTTTTAAATGTGTGGGATGATGTGAATTAGCCCTCAATATTGTATTTCCTGATATCTTTTTTCTATAAGTTTGCATAGCAATTCTTTTTGTGCCAATATCTTTTGAGATCAGCAAATCTAGAAAGGGAATCTCCTTGTCTGAAAACTCAAATGTAAAATTTGAGATTTTTTTCATTGTTGTTTAAATATGTAACAAAATTAGAGATCTCTGCTTTGTCACCACTCCAAATAAGGAGCAGATCATCTATATACCTTGCGAAAAATTTTACTTTATCTTTGTACGGATTTGTAAACGTAAACAATTTTTCTATTTCTAAAGCATTTAGATACAAATTTGCATAAGAAGGTGCAAATTTAGCACCCATTTCCGTACCACATTGCTGTACAAAAAAATGACCTTCGAAAGAGAAAAAATTGTGAGTAAGTAGAAAAAATACAGAGTCACAAATGAATTTAATGTAAGATTCATCATAGTTACTGTATAAAACCAACATTTGTTCTAATGCCTCAATACCTCAACTATGTGGTATACAGGAATATAATGACGAAACATCTATAGTTAGAAAAATATCATTATTCTGTATAGCTATACTCTGTAATTTATTCAAAAGATGTTTAGTATCTCTAATGTATCCTGGTGACTGTTTCACAATCGGTTGCAATATTGAGTCTACATAAGCCCCCAGTTTTTCACCTAATAATTTTACCCCGGAAATAATAGGTCTTCCGGGTGGTGATATAGTAGTTTTATGTATTTTGGGTAAGTACTTAAATACAGGAACTTGTGGATTATGAACCATTAAAAACTCTGCTGTCTTTTATGTAATAAAGTATTCATCTTTAGCACAAGATAGAAACCTCTGCAACTTTTTCTTATATTTCTCTGTCGGATTAAAGGTGATTCGCTTGTATATATTTATGTCATCCAATTGCCTTTTGGCTTCATTGACATACTGAGACCTGTTTTGAACTACAATCGAAACCACCCTTATAAGATTTTGAAATCACAAGATTCCTATTACGTTGCAAGTTCCTCAATGCTCTTATTTGTTCTCTAGTCATATTGGATTTTGAATGTTTAGTTTCATCGTTAGGAGTAACTGAATCTGCAAGTGCAAAAATGTCTCTTTCAATAATCTTTTGAAACGTATCAACATAATCACCCCTCATCTGTATAGGATAAAAACTCTTACTAGACCCTTTAAGTGTACATATAGGAATTTCAAGACTTTCCAATTCATATCTAGTGCTCTCACTTTCTAATATGTGTAGTGAAATTATACTACACTGCTCATCAAATTTCATTGTTTGATAGATATCTATTTTATCTTTACCATCTATAGTTTATGTCAAAGACTGGTAGGTTGCTGAATCATCATCAGCTTCAGTAACATCTTTATATTGTGCAAAATGCCTTTTTAGCGTTAAAGCGCGTACCAGTTTATTGACATCGACTAGTGTATCAAATACTTTAAAGTTTGTTGTTGGTGAGAAACCCAAACCTAGGGATAGAACTTCTTTTTCAAATCTGGATAGTTTGTATCTGATAAATTAACTATGTTAATGTCAGTAGTCCCAGTATTTTGTATTTGCTCTAACCCCTGGCTATCTTTGGACTTCTTATCTATTGTTTTTTGTTCTCTGATTGGCCCCTTGTTTTCTTTATACCTCTGCTTGGATACCTGGCTGGGAGAGCCCCTTCCCCTAAGTTTTTTGAGGATGAGGGTTTGTCTGATTTAGTATTAGTCTCATCCTGAAAATCACTCGTATCATTTTTACCCAATCTGATTTTTATTGGCTGGTGAGACACTCCTGCTTTTGGTTTAGCTCCCCCTGACGAATCCTGATTATCATTAGTTAAAGGTGTAACTGGTGTAGAGGCTCTTGGTGTGTCTATAGAGTTACTAGTCTCAAAACTGGAAAAAGTAACCTTTCTTTTGTTATTATTTCTCTTACGTTGTTTCTTATTCCCTTGTTTTGGTCTAATGTTCCAACCATAAACAATATTGAGCTCATAATCTTTAAAGACTCTATCATACTTTTTCATCTTGGACTCAGTCAATTCATTGTACACTTTAGTAAGTGTCCTCTAGTTGTTTCTGATAGTCACAAAGTTTAGTGTCATTTTCAAAGTTGAGAATTTTAGACTTCAACTCCTGAATTTCACATAGTATACTTTCATGATCGATTCTTTTATCTTTTAACAACTGTTTCAGCAATGTTAACGAGCACATAAAGTATTGTTCCATTCAGACATAAAATCCTCTCTCTTAGATGCATAGGCTGGATATTTCTTCATACGTAACCCACAAGGAACCATCTCTTCATTAATATAAAGTTGCAAGAACTCAATGTCCCACCATAATTTCAGTTCTTTTATCTCTAATTTCTCTCTTTGTGAGAAAAGACTTCCCAAATCCTGATTCCTGATTAAAATTAGTATGACTGACCTGCTGACCTTGTATGAGAGCATTAAACTTAGCTCTCCTGGTGTCAAAACCACCCTCTGCCATAGTTATAGTTGCCTTTATCACGGACACAATTATAGAACAAAAGTCTGTTACATAAACAGTATGATCAAACTGCTCAGTGAGGGAACAGTGTATTAGGTTCACACAGTTAACCCCTTAGTATACTCTGTTGAGCTTTGCAGTTTCGTAGGCAACTATGCATAGACACTGTGCAACTTTAACAATGTTCCTTCGGTATATAATAAAGAAGTCGCTTACCCAGTCGTCGTTATGCTTTGCTGTAAAGTATACCTGGTAATACTCCTTCTGTGACTCTCACAAACGTAATAACACCGAGCTTCACTTTTTTGCAGAAGACGCCAACAGCACCCTCTAGCTCCTCCGATTAGCGCTTCACTCGGTTGCGGTCCCGTGACCAGCCCGGAAGTGTCGTATCCCAGTGATAACAGGTATGATCATAGGCAGATACAACCACATAGAAAGGCGTCCAACCTCTGAACAAATCTTGATACTTTAAACAGACAAAAAGTGGTTGTGTGGTCATCAAGCTGTGCAATTTATTTTGCTGTGCAGAAAGCAACACATCATACGTGGTACAACAGGTCAGATAAATCCTACACGTTTCATGCCGACCTTCACTTCGTCAGGGATAGTGAGCACACTCCTCCTCCTTTGCTTTATACAATGGAGATACATAGTAATAACATTCAGGTGTTAATCAAATTTCCATATTTTAAATTTTTTTAATTAAAAGTGATATTTTTAAACAACGTGCTATTATATAACTATCTCCCCCCCCCCCCCCTCCCAGAAGAACTGGAAAAAAGACTGCACCTTTATGCAGTCTTAGGGGCTGAACTAAGTTTAATTATAAGGCTTGGAATTTACTCAAATTCAGAGCTAGAGGCCTTAGGGGAATGAATAAAACAATTAGAAGTTTAAAAAAATACCCTTAGATTTTTAAACCTGGGGCAGAAAGACTCCCTTTCCCCCAGAAATAGAGGAGATAATAAAATCCAATAGAAAACATTTAAAAAATTACTATCCTAAAATAATAAGATAGTAATCTAAATTTAAACACCATATCAGAGATTTGAGCCATAAAACGTTTCTAGTAAAAATGGCTAAAAACAAAGATTTAATATTAGATAAAATGACATAAAATACACCATCATAAATTAAATGATTAGCATCTTGAAGTAAAAGAACAATGCTTAGACAAATCAAGATCTGATAACAAAACTGTCCAACAAAAAAGTTGAAACAGCAGCAACATCAGCCATGAAATTGCAGGATAAAAACTTCTTAACTAAGGAATCCCTAAAAGAAGAAATATCTTCCACAGGATAGAATTACATTCAACAAGAGAAGAAAAAGCCATAGGAAAAGGATATAGCTTTTTAAACCAAGAAGAAAGGTAAAAAGAAGCACTAAGTTTAGAATTCTTGCTAAGCATATGATAAATAGTATCTGGAATAAGAAAAACTTCAAGAGTTACCTCAGAAGCTTAAAAAAAATCAGAATTCAAATATTTGCTATTCTTGTGATCAAGAGGACTAGAATCCTCAATACTCAAAGTATACAATTCCTTAATAAAGAATAAATATATTCAATTGAAAAGTTTGAGTTTTCAAAAATAATCTCTGAAATAGGATCCTCTGAGTCAGAGAAAACCACATCAGCAGAAATATTGCAGTATGCTGTCGATCAATACAAACTTCATAGGTATATGAGAATTTAGGAGAGATCGTTTACGTTAATTTGAAGGCGGAATAGCGGTCATAGCCTTCTCTATATCACTTGCAATATAATCCTTTATATCAACAGTAACAGTAATATCATGTACATTAGACTGTGAAGGAAAAACAGTAGATGTATATGTACTATAGAAACATCAGTATCAATAATAAAACATAACAAGTGCCACATATTGAAGCTGAAGAAATAAAATCAGCTACATAAGCAATATACACTCTTAGCTTTGGCATAAATTGTGTACAGGCAGTATTGTTTCTACAGTAACATCAGAGGCAGGATCAGTTCGATATCAATTGAGAGCCAGCAAGAATTAACTAAAGAGAGATATATAAATCAACAAGGCAGATTGATAGAGATAGTAGGAAATGTTATTAATATATCTGGTAATGAGCTAACTGATACACAGTATTCAGTATTAAATTTGGGTTTAGGATTTGCTTCCTCTTGTAAGTTTAATCTTTTTAACACCTTAATAGATTTGAATGGCTTTGTTAGGAATCTTACACTTAGGAGACACTTTTCCACGGTACTGGACAATAAAAAACCGGACAATAAAAAACCTATTGCAGAAAGTAGTTGTACACAACATCATTCTGAACTCAATTTTGATGAGGTATGTAGTATCAGAAATCTAGAAGATCTCATAGCCCCTGACAACACTGACCCCCCTGTGGAACATAATCCAGTTACCCAACCCTTAACACAAATGATGGTTGCTAAATCTCAGTTTTATCCAATACAAAGTAGAGGGAATGTTCTGGAAATGTTCCACAGGAGCGTTGAGAAAGAACTCACAATACTATATCTACAACAGGGTCCACACAAACAAAATTTGACTAAAACTCAAAAAAAAGCTATAGATGAGTTAAAAAACAACAAACAGATTGTAATTAGTAAATCGGACAAGGGAGGCACTACAGTTATCCTCAAAAAAGAGGACTACATTTTAGAAGCCCTACACCAGCTAAATGATGAGAAAACCTATACAAAAATATCTGGTAATCCTACACATAATATCCAGCGACAGATACAATCTTTTGTAGATGATGGCATAGAAAGAGGCTATATTGATAGGAAAACAGCTGATTTTTTATGTGTTCCATACCCAAAAACACCGGTTTTTCATATGTTTCCCAAGGTCCACAAATCGCTTGAAGATATTAAAGGTAGACCCATTGTCTCTGGGATGGAGTCAGTTTTAGAACCCCTCTCATAGTGGGTGGATAGTGTACTCCAACCAATGGTGGTCCAGCTTTGGAGTTACCTCAGACATACCAAGCACCTTTTGAATCTTCTTTCTGATTTCAAATGGGAAGTAACCCACAGCTGGATAGCCATTGACATGGTCTCACTTTAATCCTCCATCCCACATGTATGGGACCTACAGGCCATTAAATATTTTCTAACTACAGCTACGGACTTTGATCAACACCAGATTGATTTCTTTGTGGAGATTGTACTCTATCTCTTAGAACATAATTATTTTGAATTTGAGAATTCTTTCTATCTCCAGAGATGTGAGACAGCTATGGGTGCAAAATTTGCGCCATCCTATGCCAACCTATTCTTAGGTTGGTGGAAGGCATCCCACATCTTTGGGGATATAAAACGGTATCGGTCATCAATATCTTTCTATAAGAGATTTATTGATGACTTGATTATGGTTTGGAATAGTACCCAGGAAGAAGCACACTCATTTTTGGATTATCTTAATTCTAATGAAGTAGGGTTTCAGTTCAACATGGAGTATCACAACACTAGTGTTAACTATTTAGATATTTCTCTTTTTGCAGACAAAAGTAGTAATAAAATTGAAACCCATACTTATCGTAAACCAATAGCCAAAAATGATCTCCTTCATTGTTCTAGTAGTCATCCCAGGAATACTGCTAGAGCTATTGCAAAAGGTCAATTTATTTGTATGAAGAGAAATTGCTCTAAAGAGGATGAGTACATTGAGGAATATGAGAGATTAAGCTGTGATCTATTACAGAGGGGTTACAAGACAAGAACTATTTTTGAAGCCTGTAAGGAAGTACATGGTATACCTAAACAAGAACTCTTGAAAGAGAAATCTCGTATATCTGATATTAAAAATAATAATAAATCCCAAGTAACTTTTGTCACGAGCTATAGTGACCAGTATTCAGAAATATGTAACATTGTGAGGAAACATATGTCTATTCTTTTGGCTAATACTAAGTTAAAAGAAGTAGTAGATCAGGGTTACAGGTTTTCTTATAGAAGAAGTGTCACTTTGGGCAATATCTTATCCCCTATGGTTTTCCACAAACCAGCCAGTGGGAGTAGCTGGTTGACACATAAAGGCACCTTTAAATCTGGAAATCCAAGGTGCAAGGCATGTGACCATATTCTAGTCAGTACTCATTTTGAGTCTTACAGAACAGGAAAAAAAATTTGAAACCTCTCAATGTATCAATTGCAGTATGTGTTATATTGTTTATCTTATCTCTTGTGTGGAATGCAAATTGCAATATGTAGGCCTCACCACAAGGGAGGTGAGGTCTAGAATTTGCAAACATTTAAGCAATATAAATTGCAATAAAGAATGTTCAGCCTTAGCAACACATTTCATACATAGACAATCTGTTGAGACACTGAGATGGCAAGCAATTGAATTAGTCAAAAGCCCCAAAAGGGGAGGAGATGGAGAAAAAGAGCTATATCGCAGAGAAGCATTCTGGATATTTAAATTAGAGACAAGATATCCTAGAGGCTATAACTCAGCTTATAATATCATGAACCATTGGGAACGTTAAACTTGTATGACCTATAGGCCAGACAGGAAGTAGAGGACACTACATATCTTTAAATTTAAATGTACTAGTCCTCAATAAGTCTAATAAGTTATGCTCCCTATTGTTTTATTTTTAATTTTTTTATTTTTTTGTACCACATATTTCTCATGATTATGAAACATATTTATCTGTGGAACCATATCTTCTTTATATAAACAACTGTAAGAGTAAATGTGATGATTGTTTATAGGTGATTGATTTTTTATAACAATAAGTTCCTTGACACAGTAGATACTGTTAAGCCTATTTTGTTTATTGTGCATATATGTTTATTAATTTTGATTCCAGAAGAATTCTATATTTACTGAGTTTATAATCTTATATATTCTTCTTAAGGCTTACTAACTCATCATGGGAGTTGTAAATAGGTACCAAGTTCTATTAAACAACTAACTGAGGGAATCTAAGGAAGTTTACAAATAGTATTTATAGTGTAACCTATTCTCGATAGCCATTGTACAGCTTACATATATAATAATTGGAACGTTGTTATACTCAGAGTGTTACTTAGTTCCAGAAATTTTCATATTCTAGAAATTTACCCTGTGGGGATGTCATTATAAATACTTTAAATGCTATCCCTTGTTTTGTTTCTTGGTACATAATATTTAATATTTAGTTTAAAAGACCTAATGTAATTGCTGATATCACATAATGTCTCTATTTTGACTTTAAACATAGTCTAGAGTATTGAGCTTGAATTTTCTCTTAGCTGCCGTATACATTATACAATGTTGATTGTAAGACATCGAGTCACATCATCAATTCATTATTTAATAGCTATACAATTTTTCCTAGGGCCACAAAAACTGTGACACACATTGTTTGTTCTGTTTTTTTTTCCTGAAGGGCTGCAAAAAAATAGTGTCAAGGACCTCATGCAGCCCTCAGGCCATCAGTTGGCCATCCCTGCTTTAGAGCATCCTAGTAAGTGTCTAGCAATATTATAGTTTAAATTTTTACATTTTCAAATGTTCCCAAAGAGGTTCAATGGGCGGGGTTGAGGTCTGACTGAGGGGGACCACTACTCTCACATGAAGATTGCAATTCACTAGTCATCTTTTGAATGTGGTTTTGTTTACCTGGGTAGGAAGTCCTAGGTTGAGCAGGTCTTGAATTGCGGATACAGATTGTGTTCTTTTGTATAATGATATACTGGTATTCTGATGGGATGGTCAGTTTAGGTCTGCTTGGTGTTTCTTTGAATGATTCCAAAAAATATCTTCAGATTACATTGCACTGTGCCCTGTTTCACTGGGACCATTTTTCAACACTGAGTAGAACAACTTGTCCTCAAATTGCGTCACTAAGCTACTTTCACATGATTACAAAATGCAATTCAACTAATGTGCTTCTTCAAAGGCCCTAACAGGAGCACCTGCAGAAGCACAAACAACAGCATACTATTAGACAATATCAGATGTTAATTGTTAAAAGAAAATTAAACTCTCATGTAACTAGAAAACATAAAATATACAAAAAGGGTGCGTATAAATTAATAAAATCTAATGGAAAACAGGAAAGTAAGAGTTGTTTTCACAAAGGAAATGCATCTCCAGAAACTCCTAAGACCAATAGCTTGGTAACTTGTGATGATCTCCAATGTAGTTGCTGGCAGGTCTTTGTGATGATATCATAGGGAGTAAACCCATATAATAACTATATGTACAAAACATATAAGATTTTCCTATTTATTTAGAGAGACTTTATCTACCTGGTTGCCACCCACAGGATGCTATTACAGTGTGCATATATCCTGTTTGATTTTAGGAGCTGAAATAAAAGGGTATGTAAGACCCCTTAGGGAATAATCAACTTGGGTTCATTCCTTTTGGAATTATTTTTTTAGATTTGGTCAAGTTAAGAGATCACTAATAACCACTGATTTATGGTAGTAGTTTTAATCATCTAAGGAAGGATAATGGTAGCAAAGGATTAACAAAAACTAAGTGCCGCATAATAAAAATGAATTATTTTCTAGTAAAATTGAAGAACCTGAAATAATCTGGATGAAGAAGAATATGGAAATATACTTTATGCAGTTTGTGAATGGAACTGGTTTCAAGAAAATTATATCTTTATTAAAGGGACTCTAGAAACAGAACATCCAAACCGTTTTGTAATTGAACTAGGTCCAGAACTGACACCTATTTAAAAGTCAACCAAACAATAAAGCATTAAAGGGACATGGAACTCAACATTTTTATTTCATGATTCAGAAAGGGAATACAATTTTAAACAACATTCTAATTTACTTCTATAATCTCATTTGCTTCATTCTTTAGATATCCTTTGTTGAAGAAATAGCCATGCACATGGATGTGTCAATCACGAGGCATCTATGTGCGTCCACCAATCAGCAGCTACTGAGCCTATTTAGATATGCTTTTCAATAAAGGATATCAATAGAATGAAGCACATTAGATAATAGAAGTAAATAGGAAAGTTTGTTAAAATGGCATGCTCTTTCTAAATCATGAAAGAAAAAATGTGGGTCCCTTTAAGGAATGAAAATGATGAACTAAAAATAAGTTGCCAAAAAAACAAACTTTGCAGGATGCTGAGGAAACATAGAAAAACAACTGGAGATAGCAGAAATAATAACATTTCTCAATCAAATGTAATATAAATAAAATGAGTCATTGTAGAAATGTTGTATTTAATTGTAAAAAAAATAAAAGGCCTAAACTGAAATGCGCGTGGGTAATAAACTTCCATTAGCAGAACGCTTCTAGTAAAAGTTATTACTGGCTTTCAGTAGCATACACACATATGCTGTGAGTGCCCTGTGCACCAGCATTCAAACACCACACCTTCTTAGAGAGTCAGCAGGGGCTTGTATAACTCAAATTAAATCTTCACGGATGCAATACATACCACTGCCAGGCATGGTGTTTGTATCCTGATGATTTAGTCACACATAGCATATGTGCGTATGCTGCATAAACAGTAATAGCTTTAAAATAGCATTTTTGCTAATGGAAGCATATTGAAAGAATGGTTTGATTCAAAACTAAAATGCACCCATGCACATTTAAATGTTTACCTTTCTGTCCATTTTCAGTATCAATATTAAAGGGATAGGAAAGTCAACATTACAAATGCATGATTCAGATAGAGCATGTCATTTTTTTTAATTTTTTTTTAATAACTCCACAGGAGTGAGTACACTGCTATCTATATGGCACACATGAACCAGCAGTGTCCTGCTGTTAAAAGCTATACAAATGCACCGAGACAAGAGGGGGTCTGCAGTGGCTTAGAAACAGTCAGACATCCAGAGGTTTAAATGTTATAAAGTTACCCTTAAACCTCTACATTTCTGCCTGTCCCTAAGCCCCCGCAGACAGCCTCCATCCGAGAGCACTTCCATAGCCTTCACAGCCAGACACCGCCCATCCATGTGTGCCCTGTAGACAACATTATGTTCCCTCCTGTGCAGTTATTCATGATTCAGCACTATTTAACTAAAATTCAAGTATGTAAATAGAACTGAGATAAGGAAGCAGTCTGCAGAGGTTTAGATACAAGGTAATTACAGACGTAAAAAGTATATTACTATAACTCAGTTGCTTATGCAAAACTATGGAATGAGTGATAAAGGCATTATCTATCTTTTGGTGTAAACTATCCCTTTAAAAGGGTACACTAGAAACTCCTATTATAAATACGAAATAGCATCAAACACACAATTTTTTTCCCATGAAAAAAATGATAAAAAAAGTTGTAGCATTTTAATGCTGAACTATTGGTCAAAGGTGGTAAATATAAATTCATCGGCCACAGCATAAGAACATTTTTTTTTTTTTTTTACATTTTTCATTTTTCAATGAACAAATTAAAAATCATTCAGATATTCCTTTAGATGTAAAGATATTAGCAGGACATTCAACAACTCAATATCTAGAATGTTGCATGTTCCCCCATTTTTTTCTCTCCTAACTTAAAGGGACAGTCAAGTCCAAAAAAACTTTCATGTTTTAAATAGGGCATGCAATTTTTTTTTTATTTTTTTTTTAAGATATTACATGCAATTTTATTTATTAATTTTTAGACCAACAATTTAACATAATCAGCAAAAGGCAATCAGTAATCAACAAAAAAAAAAAATATAACCATCTTTGCAGTATTTGTGTCTACTCAGCCTAGTAAATGCATCAATACCACTTAAGCAAAGACCTGACCATATTGCACCTTTTATCGGTTAAATAATAATTTTCTTCTTTTTCTTTTTTGAAAAATTGTTGGGGTTTTTAAGTTTTATAGCAAAAAAGGAACAAGAAAGAAAGAGGAAGAGAGAAAAAAAAAAAAAAGGACGCATTGCATAAACTTTCCCTGCCTCCCCCCTCCACGCCAGCCCCACACTACCAAATACCCAAAAGAACTATTTCAGAGTTTTGGAATGGGCTTATACTCTATTTCAGTTGGCGAGAAGCTTTTAATAAATTTTGACCATTTACTAAAACATGCTACAATTTCGCACTCTGAGTTTAGATCTGTGGCGAGTTGTTCTACCCAGTATTGTTTTTTAAGATAGTTTTTGACCTCGTTCAATGTGGGTATAAATCTAGTTTTCCATTTTTTAAAAATCAAATTTCTTGCGGCAAGAACAACTAGATTTAATATCTTGGCATCTCTGAAATCCTCCTTATTGTTTGACAAAAAAATTATTATTTAAAGAAGTAAGTTTGAGAGGCTTTATTTTTACCACTTTTACTAACCAGTACTCTAGTTTGTGCCAGAATTGTTCTATTTTCGGGCACACCATATGCAATAAGTCTGCCGCCAATAGGCTACATTTTGGACATTTCTTGAAGTCAGCATTATTCCATCTATAAGCTTTATCTGGCGTGTAATATATCTGGTATAAGAGCTTTGTGTGGTACTCTCTCCATGTTTCAGCTATCGTGGTGTTACGTAGTAGCGTGAAGGATCTCATAATATGTGTTTCCTTATCTATGTTCATGGACAATTGATCTGACCATTTTTGGGCTAATTTTTCAACATTGCTGTTGCCTTTCTGCGAGTTCAGGAGGGTATACTATGGAGAGATAGAGCCGTGACCAGCCTTGATCAAGGCTGGCCACGACTTCAGCCTCCCCCAAGTCCATTTCCAATTGTATTGGGCATGCAGCTGAGTAGTGTAATGTCTGGCTTGGAGATAGGCAAAGAAATCTTGATTACCAAGATTGAATTCCAATTTCAGTTCTTGGAAGGATTTGATGATTCCTGACTCTGAATGGTGGAGCTGTGCAACGAGTCTAAGCCCTTGCTCCTGCCATTTTTTCAAGTGCGGGGCTTGGGATCCCTCTTGAAATTCTATATTACCTATGAAGGTTTGGTACCTGGGAATATTGGTATTTATTCCCAACAATGTGCCTATCTTCTTCCAAGCCTGGATTATTACGCATACAGTTTTAAGATTTTTCACTTGCTTAGGTATTAAATGGATCGGTGTATGTAAGAGCGATACTGGCTTTAAAGGGAAGGTTAAACTATTCTCTAACTCGTTATCCATAAAGTAGTCAGCTTCTGCCACCCAATCTGCCGCAGTATGACCCAAAAAAACTAGGTTATAGAGATATAAATTTGGAATAGCCAGCCCAGCGAATTGCCTTGCCAGGTATAACCTTTGCAGGGCGACTCTAGGTTTCCTTGAATGCCATATAAATTTCAGAAGTGCCGTATTAAATTTCTTAATATCTTGTGTTTTCATAAAAAGCGGGAGATTTTGGAGAGTGTATGATATCTTTGGCAAGATTACCATTTTGTATAGAGCAACGCGCCCAGAAAGAGAGAGAGGTAGATTCTGCCAGTCTCTCATAAGTGAAATAGCACGTGCAAAAATTGGGGTGATATTTAAGGAGTACCACTCCTGGGGATTTGCCGAGACAAGTATCCCCAAATATCTAAGCGATTTCAGAACTGTCTTAAATGGGTTATTTAAATATGATGTGTTGGTCTTCCTTAACCAAAGTAGTTCTGTTTTTTGTTTGTTCATTTTATACCCTGCAAATTGGCCAAATTGTTCAATTATGTTGAGAACTATTGGGATATTCCAAGAAGTATTAGAGACATACACCAGCAGATCGTCCGCATATAGAGACACTTTCAACTTGCTTTTATTGATCCTGATACCTTCGATATGGTTTCTGATTTTTATAGCCAAGGGTTCAATCGCCAGATCGAACAGGAGGGGGGAAAGCGGACACCCCTGCCTTGTGCCCTGCTCCAGGCGGATGATCTGTGACTCTTGCCCATGCATGACTAGTTTTGATGTTGCCTGTGTGCATAGATTATTTACTAGATTCAAAAATTTATCTTGGAACCCATATTGTTTTAATGTAGTTAGAATGTGATCATGACTGACTGGATCGAACGCCTTCTCGGTGTTGATCGCTATAATCGCCGCATCAGATAGATTTTCAACTAACTTCCTTTCACTGTTCTTAAAATAATCAATGGATAAAAGAAGTTGTCTAATTTTGGATGAGGAACTCCTTTTTACAAGAAACCCCACCTGGTCATTATGAATAACTTCCCCTAAACCTTTTTGCATTCTCTTGGCCAGAATTGAAGCAAATATTTTGTAATCTGTGTTTAGCAATGCAATGGGTCTGTACGACTCTCTGCATTGTGGATCTTTATCAGCTTTAGGTATAAGTATGGTGTGTGATGCTAGGAAGCTAGGAGGTATTTGATTGTTCTGTTGGAACAAATAATTAAAAAGAATAGTCAGATGCGGAGTGATTGCTTTATCTAGACTTTTGTAAAATTTGTTTGGTAACGAATCAGGACCCAGCGCTTTCTCTCTTTTCAAAGCTTGAATTGCTTGACTTACTTCCAGCTCTGTTTTTGGGGCATTCAACACCAGGTTGAATTCAGGGGATATTTTTGTGAGTGCGATATCTTTCCAGAATCTCTCCCTTATAGTTGTATTTACTGGATTAGCCGCATAGATTGCTTTGTAATATTGAAAAAAGGATTCAGTTATTTCCTCGGGTGAGGTAAGCAATGCACTGTTAACTTGTATGGCTTCCACTGTTTTTGAAGATCTCGAGTTCTTTACCAGTTTAGCCAGTAATTTGCCTGATTTGTTACCGAATTTGTAAAACTTAGATTGGTATCTTAAATCTGCTTGTGTTGAGTTAAGAATTAAAAAAGTGTCTCTGTCCTCTTTAGCTTTAGTGTATTTTTTCCAGTTCTCATCGGAAGATATGTTCAGATACCTATTGTAAGCATTGATTACCGTGTCGATTACTTGTCTTTCCCTCAGGCGGGCTTCTCTTTTGATATTTGCCGTATATGCAATTATATCTCCCCTCAATACCGCTTTTGCTGTTTCCCATAGGATCAGTGGACTAGCCACTGAATCTTTATTACTTCAAAAATAATCCTCCCACTTTTCCTTGAGCCACTCTCTAAATTTTGCATTCTTGTTAAGATATTTCGGTTAAAAAAAAGCCTGTCTTCTGAAGCCGGTTTTCGGATCTGGGATGTTTAAAGTAATTGGTGCATGGTCGGATAATAAAATTTCTGATATATGTGCTTTGACCCCCTTGTGATAAAGGCTATCGTTAATTAGCATGAGATCAATTCTCAAAAGAGATTTAGTTGTTTTAGAATAACATGTATATTCTCTACTATCGGGGTTCTGAACCCTCAAAATATCTCTAACTGCTAGGTTTCGCATGATAGATTTAAATAATTTATTTTCCAACTTGTCCTTCTTATTTATCTTCTGCTTCAGCCCATATCTCAATCTGTCTATTGGGGCTCGTGGGGACATATTAAAGTCCCCTGCTATAATTATGTGACCTTCCGATATTTGCAGGATTTTCGACTGAAGAGAGTCCCAAAACCCATACTCTATTATATTCGGTGCATACAGATTGCATATGGTGTATATTGAATTTGAGATTTTCAATTTTAAGATTATGAATTTACTGTTTGGGTCAATCAGTGTGTCTAATTTTTCATAACTTAGTTTCTTCCCTATCAGAATTGCAACTCCCTTTCTCCTGTTAACTGAGGGTGAAAAAATACATTCGGCCACCCAGGAAGATTTCAATTTTAGCGATTCCTCTGCGTTAAGGTGTGTTTCCTGGAGTAATGCTATAACGGACTTGGTTTTCTGTAAGTGTGCCAAAATTGTTTTTCGTTTGATAGGTGATGCAATCCTGCCTATATTCCATGAGGTGATTTTAATATCTTTATTCATGGAGTTATTCATATATCTCTAAAGGGCAAATGATTATGTGGAGGTTAATCCTGGGCTGTAGGGGGCAGGTGGCAGGGGGGGGGGCGGGAGAGCGGTAGAGAGGAAAAAAGAGAGAAGAAAAAAAAAAACAACCAGTAATATAACTAATACAATCCTTAATTCTTGCTCTAAATTTAGCAGTTAGCCCCATGTTCCGCTATTTTTTTCTCAGCGTCAGCTGCTGAATCAAAAAAAAATGTTTGACCTTCAAGTGTAAGCTTAAGTCTGGCTGGGAAGATGACCGTGGCTTGCCAGCCCATGTTCAGCATCCTACCACAAACCAGGGAGAGCTCCCTCCTCTTTGTGGAGGTTTCTATAGAAACGTCCTGAAATAACAAAATTTTATTTCCATTATAAAAAATAGGTTGATTCTTACGATAGAATTGAAGGAACATTGTTTTGTCCTGATAATTCAGTAATTTTGCGATAATTGGTCTGGGTCTGGCTAAGTTGGTTGAGGTGTTGGGAGCCCTCCCCAGTCTGTGAACTCTTTCGATAGAGATGAGTGATTGTGATAGGGGGATTTTTAACAATTGTGGTATAGTGTGCGTCATAACCTGCATAAGCTCATCCTGTTTAGCTGATTCTGGGAAACCAATGATCCTGAGGTTATTCCTCCTTGATCTATTTTCTAAATCTTCGACTTTAGCTTTTAATTTCAAGATCTCAGACTGATTATCTTCAATTTTAGAAAAATAAGCATTTGATGTATCCTCTAGATCTGAAATTCTCTGCTCTGCTTCTTGAATTCTTTTCGAGAACTGTCTGACCTCTAAGGTCAGTAGAGAGATATCCTGTCTGATTTCATTTTTTAATAGATCAAATTTTGGGGTGAGGGCCTCTAGTATACTTGCAACAAGATTTTGTGATTCATGTGGAATCGATAGATTTTGAGATTTCGAGGGAGTTGTTTCTGTAAGCGCGTCTGCAGGTGTCCCTGGCGGGTTTTTATTCCTGTGGTCCTTGTTTTTGGCTGCCATGCCTGAATTATTTTTTCCCGTGAGTGATGGTGAAGTGATGTACTTATCCATACAAGAGAGGAGAAGTATAAGCAAAATTACGTGCGGGGGAGCTAAGTGACTTAAGTAACTTAAGTAGTGTGAGGGGAGTGCATATAAGTTAAGCCCAGTCATGGGTAAGGTGCAGGGTGAGAGAGGGAGAGAAAAAAAAAAAGGGGGTGCCTAATTCGTGAGAAGGTGAGGTGCCACAAAAGTGATGTGTAAGAAAAAAAAAAAAAAAAAACTAACGTGCCTCTTCGGGAGGTGCAATTAAGGTGAAATATAGTGAGATGACAAGAATTGAGGGCCCTCAGCTTTTAGGACCGGGATATACCGGAGTGTTGAGTGTGTTCTGGCGCTGAAAATCAAGGACACGAGGATTTTAGCTCTTTGTAGCCTTAGTCTAGGCTGAATGTTTACCTGCAGTGCACTCACTGTTGACCTGTCAGCAGGGTACACTCTGCCTCTCTACTCGGCGTTTTTTTGTGTAACTATTTCTTTTCTTTTTCCAGAATACTTACTAAATAGGCTCCTATCACATCAAGCAAAATATATTTGCTATATAGGTTCACCTAGGTGTATTCCACAACCAGATATGAGTCTGCGCAGGGGTCTATGCAATCACTTGGATTCCCCTATTGCTCCTGATCATTGTGCGCATCAGGGGAGAACCCTTGTGGTATTTTGTGACTTAAAGATATACAGTATTAAACGTGTTCCTTGGGTGAAATGGTATGGGAAATGTTAACCCCCTTAGGTGTAAACTGCAACTACCTGTCCCTAACCTCTAATTAGAATGTTTCAGAATTTTACACTAGAGTGAAAAGTGATAGATAAACTAGCTATATTTCTCATCAGATAGTTAGACCACGGACCTCTGGCCTCACCAGTGTTAACTGATATCCTTACACAGAATATTTCAAGATTATGCAGTCAGACAATTTTTTGATAGATAAACCGACCTATATTCACATCACATAGCTAGGTCAAGGGCTTTTAACCCTGCAACTGCTTATCAGTGTCACTTACAATTCAATATAGCAAAATAACTCTTAGTAGTGACAGTGATTACCGAGAAGCAGTGTGGCAGGGCCAAATCCTATTGCCTCAGAGATACTCTGAGTTACTTCAATACTTTTACTAGGTCATGTACCTTAACCTTTACACAGTTCTATGCATAGAACAATAGATTAAAGGATAAACCAGCTCTTGTTCACCTCACAAGGCTCAGTCCAAGGCTTCTGACCCTACAATTATTTATTAATACCACTAACAAAGATTTGTAGCGGGGTAGCGCTTAATAGTATCAGAAATTATCAATAGGGTGCACTCTGCCTCTCTACTCGGCGGTTTTATTATCGTGCATCTCAAGAAAAAATCTTTGTGATGTCTTGTACCCTAGCGGTAAACAATGTTAGTCGTGTTCCTTAGATGATTAATGTGAAAAACATTTATACCCTTTTGGTGTAAACAACAACCAACTGACCCTGACCTCTGCACAGAGTAATTCCAATTTTTTCACTGAAAATAAAAATGATGAATAAACCAGCTGTTGCTCGTATCACATAGTTAAATCAACAAACCTCTGACCTTGCCTCTGTTAATTAGTGTCTTTAACGAGAGTTAGTAGCAAGTTGAATGTTTAATAGCATCAAAAATTGCTGTAGAATAATGAAGCCAAATTAACTCTCGCTTGTCTCCTGAGACTATGCATTGCTCCAATACCTTTGCAAGATCATGTCCCTTAACTTCTACACCTGAAATTTCAAGATTATGCAGTATAACAGTGTGTTGATAGAGAAACCAGCTATTTTCTTCCTCTTTTTCTCACATCACATAGCTAGGTCAAGAGTTTTTAACCCTGCAACTGCCTGTCAGCATCACCGACAGAAATTTATGGCTAAATAACGCTTAGTAATGTCAGTGATTGCTGCGAAGCAGTGAAGCTGAGCCAAATCCTGTTTGTCTCACAAAGACTGTAATTTACTTAAGTACTTTAACTAAATCATATACCTTAACCCTTACACAGCGTATTTCAATTTTATATAATAGGTGATAGATTGAAGGATAAGCCAGCTATTGTTCACTTCGCCAGCTAAATCCTGAACTTCTAACCCTGCAAGTGCTTATTAATGTCCTTGATAAAAAAAAAAAAGAAAACAATATTTATGGCAGAAATCACGCCTGCTAGTGTCAGTAATTACTGAAGAGTAGTAGAGCCGGGTTACATCTTGTTTGCCTCAAGAGGGCTAAACAGTCTCAGAATGTTAAAAGTTCAGGGATTAAGTTCTTTTTCAGGGGAGCAATCAGACCAAACTTGTGTAGAAGCAATTATACTTTGCCCCCACTATTTTTTGATTGTGCAGGATTATTAACAAGCCAATGGCAGGAAAGTCTACTCCATGTTTAGCAAGGAACAGGAGACGAAGGAGGGGGAGAAAAAAAAAAAAAAAAAAAAAAAAAAAAGTTCTCCTGCCCAGATTAGTAAAAGTTCCAGACCTAGGGGTAGGTTATTAGCTGGTCCCCACCCGAATATTCTTATCTTTCTGGGCCGTTCCAGGTCCGACCAACCTTCCCCACCAGCCAGCTGGAGTGTGTGAGAACAGTGACAGCCGCGCTGCACTTACCTGTCTTCACCATACGGCTCTGTGTCTGTGTCAGTTCCCATATGACAACCAGCGTAGTTTCTGTGGCCAGTTTCTACTTTGCTCACTGATGGGTGCTGTTTTTCTTTTATTTGATCCCAGGGGTCTCTTTATTCTCCTCATTTCCCAAGGCTTTTACAGCTCCCTTGCCCATTAAATCAACGACTTGAATTGCGGGTACCGCCTTGCAGCATCGGTGGGGGGGAGCCGCCGTCGTCGATAGGGATGCTTTCTCTTTAGGTTTGCCTCTCGCAGGCACCGGGGCAGTCTGGAACCTGCACTGCTCGATCCCCACACGCAGCACTGGTGGGTGGGGAGAACAGCTGTTCCTGCTGAGCCTTGCTTTGAATGCCGGAACTACTTTGACTTGATACCCTCAAGTCACGGAGACCTCCGCGGTGTTTAGGAACAAGAGAGCAGGGTAAGTTTCGGGTGTCCGTCACTGCGTCGGGGCTGCGTATGTATGTGCTGTCTTTGGGCTTCTTACCCCACTCAGTGGCAGAATTGTGAGTGGGATGCCCACACTCGATTTTCCCGTTTCTTCCACCTGGAGGGGAGCTTACATGAATAATCTGCCGAACAGTGTAAGCTCTTGGTGGGACAGATCTTGCTTAGCGCAGTTGGAGTCTTGCGCTGCCGGGGTAACACCAGAAAGTTGTTTTCCTGTGCTGTAGCAAAGCTTTCCCTTGTCCAAGGGAGGGCCTGGCGCGATAAACCGCCAAGGAACAAGCTACAGGGGATGGTAGCCTCTCTCACTCCAGACTCCTCCTCTTCCCCCCAGGGCATGCCAGAGCATGTCATTTTAAGACACTTTTAAATTCACTTCTATTTTCAAATGTGCTTCATTCTCTTGGTATCCCTTGTTGAAAAATAATATGTACATAATCTACACTAGTGGGAGCTAGTTGCTGATTGGTGCCTGCACGCATTTGTCTCCTGTGATTGGCTAACTAGATGTGTTCCGCTAGCTGCCACTAGTGCAATTCTGTTCCTTCAGCAAAGGATAACAAGATAACAAAGCAAATTTGATAATAGAAGTAAATTGGAAAGTTGTTTAAAATTGTATGTTCTATCTGAATCATTAAAGAAAATTTTGGGGTTTCCTGTCCCTTTAACTTATTGATTGAACTTCTTAATGGTTGCTCTAATATAAACTCAAAAACTATAATAGTGCAGGATATATATATAGAAAGGACCTGCACTCATAATTTGAGCTACTCACAGATGATATGAGACAGTTATATTTTGATGCTTCATGTATGTGATTTTGCTCTGAAAATATATTTTGATATATTTAATTCATACCACATAAAGCTCAAAATAATTGTACGCTTAAAGGGTAAATAAGCGACCATATGTTTGAAGACATTATCAGCCCACACTTTATCATAAAACATTGCCCCTGAGCTGAGGATGATTATATATAATGTAATGTTTACATATCAATTTGTTTAAAATGCATCATAGCTGAAAATCATTCAAATTAATGTTTAATGTGCCATTTGAACTACACCTTTAACATGAATTGCAGTTATATACAGATTGTTAAGTTCATCATAATTTGTGGACATCCACCAAAGTACTACTGGTGAAAGTTTATTCCTCTAGCTGGGACAACTTCTACTAGAAGCTTAAAGGGACACTGAACCCAAACAATTTCTTTCGTGATTCAGATAGAGCATGACATTTTAAGCAACTTTCTAATTTACTCCTATTATGAAATGTACTTCATTATCGTGGTATCTTTATTTGAAATGCAAGAATGTAAGTTTAGATGCCGGCCCATTTTTGGTGAACAACCTGGGTTGTTCTTGCCGATTGGTGGATAAATTCAGCCACCAATAAAAAAGTGCTTTCCGGAGTTCTGAACCAAAAAAGCCTAGATGCCTTCTTTTTCAAATAAAGATAGCAAGAGAACCAAGAAAAAATGATAATAGGAGTAAATTAGAACGTTGTTTAAAATTGCATGCTCTTTCTGAATCATGGAAGAAAAAATTTGGGTTCAGTGTTCCTTTAATGACAAAAAGTTTCAAACCTTATTTGAAATTCACATTGTGCATTTTAAATGATGTCCCGTTAACTCATTCAGTGCTGAGCCTTTCTTACTTCAGTGTTGAAGCTATTTGTAGTCATTTAAGCACCAATTTCACTTCTTTTTCAGTGTGAGTTATCCATACAAATCAAATGTTTAGCAGACCAAGCAATAAAGAATATTTGTTATATCACCAGTAAATGGTTAAATTATTTGATTTATTTAAAATAGTTCCGTATCAGGGGCCCCCTCCTTTGTTATTAGCTTCTTACCAAAATTCTATATGTGCAGGGAACCCATAAGAAAGCTAACCACAGATCTGTTGATTAATTCTACAGGGTGATATATTTGGAATTAATTCCACGCTGACTTTGAGTCACCCATTTGGGCTTAAAGGACTTACCATGCATGGCTTGATTCTCTTTCTGCAATACTTGAAAATAATTCATAAGAAATTGAAGATAATGTTTAATCTGTTGTTTGAGCTCTTCCAAATGTTCAGTAGCGCACACTCTTAAATCTTGTAGGGATTTCCTATGAGTCTTTAATAGGAAACAAATAATAATAATTAAACAACCTAAAATAAATTAATGTATATAAGTTATTATCTTGCTCCATGATGGGCTGAAATATTTTTCATTATAAACATGGACACACATTTAAGTGTCCATCAGTTCTCCTTGTAACATACATAACATTACAGAATTCCTGCATTATAATGTAAATTATTGTCAGTTGGTGAGTATTGTCAGTTTGTGAGTATTATCAATTTGTGAGTATTATCAATTTGCGAGTATTGTCAGTTTGTGAGTATTGTCAGTTTGTGAGTATTATCAATTTGTGAGTATTGTCAGTTTGTGAGTATTGTCAGTTTGTGAGTAGTGCCTCTCTTTTTTTAATCGCTTACTCAGTATCTTACTAAGCACATTGATTCCGGCTAAATGTTACAGTCAGTATAACCTTAACTTATAAGCCCCCGCGATAGAAGGGGCTTTTTTCAGTCTAGCGTTTCTTTGCACAGCATTGTCCATTTCACGTTTTAGCAACAGCATTACATGAATTCAGGAGACACTAGTTATTAGATTGAAGCTGTTATTGCTAGCAGGAAACCTATTAGAACAGACTTTTATATTTATCTACATTGCTGTTGAAATATACTCAAGTAGACATATTACTAAGAGATCACAGGTTATAATACCTTGCGCAAAGCTGACAATCAAACTATCTGGAATAACTATAAGTGGCAATACCTTATGAGAGGGTTATGTTACATTGCCAACCAACAGTAATTAAATTAGATACTGTTATTCTAACTTACTATACTAGTATCTAATTAATTATCAGACTGAGTTGAAGCTACTTTTAACAGTGTGTGCGCATGCGTGTACAGTCCGGTTGGACTTTATTTATTATCATTTCCCCAATAAAGTTATCTTGTGTGAATGTATGAGCATTGAAAGACCTGCATACATATTAATTATTAGAGTCTGGCAATCTGTTCTTTTTTTTGCAATTCTATTTGCATTTTGTTCATAACTCCTGGTTGTGTGTCTTATCTAAACAAGTGTAAATGTATTTTATCAGATATATAGTGGTGTGGAGATATTTATACATTTATAATTTAGATCCTACATAATTACCATGTCTTTATTTTCATGTACCTCATGTGGTTCACCAGCATGCTAACCTAAACAAGTCTGGTCCATCATTCCAGAGACATAAGATGATACTGAGGTAAACCATTCAGTGGTAGAGTAGGCACAAAGCTGCTTTTGTTTGTTAGGTTATGTATTATTTATTTAACCTTCAATAACCAGAATCAATTTAGAGGTCTGGAGGGGTGGAGCTTGACCGACAATAGAGAAGGCTGAATAGTCACTTTGCTCCGTGCAGACAAGTAGACAAAGGGGTACTCAACCTATAATATCTGCATGAACACTGCTCTACAATATACCGGCCGGTGACTTAGTTCATAGAGCTTCAGGCTAGAATGGATATATCGACCGCAAGTCGGTTGCAATGTGAATGCTGAGACTTGAAATAAACGGTTGTGGGGAAAGGAAGCGCCATCTTGCTTGATCTCATGGCGCATCACTACTATAACAACCGAAGCAGTTTGCAATTCATCGATGCAATTCTCACGGAGCTGAAGTCTACTCAATAACTATGGAAGGCATAACGAAGAATTTATGGAGGTCTATAGAGAAGCTCCTGATTGACCATTTCTCCAGGTTAGAGAGACGCTTAGAGCCGATTATCCAGAAATGCAGTAATCCGGAGGGAGCATGCGCAATAAATTACGACTCCTTGGAGGAAGTCTACCATTCAACAGTGGTCACTTTGATACATATAGTAATCCCAGTGGAGCAGCAGAACGAGCTAGATAAAAGCACACACCGAGCATGCTTGAAGTGTGACGATCACCCCACCATCCAGAGCAACTGGAACTCCAACAAGGGGGCCCGTTAAGCCAGTGGCCAATAACAAGGACATGAAGCAACTGTATCATCCGAAAACCAAGCAGCCTGCAAAGAAAAAGAGACACCGGAGATCACGTACCCCTCTAGTACAATGGATCTGGTGTCCATCGCGTCTGCTATGCATCGCATATCACGAAGCAGAGGATGGCAACAAATCTACGCTCAAAAAGGAAGGTCTGGTCTATATACTCACCATGGGAATTGTGAAAACAGGGATAAGTTAATACTTGTGAGACTAACTAATGCTATATCATGAAGATTTTGCTCCTATCACCCACCAAGTTTAACGCTAATCCTTTTGGGTTTACCACGTCCTTTTTTAAACTATTATACAGATGGACTCAATATATGGACATTCATTAAACATACTAAATGCCACTTTTCTCTTGTAATAATGTGCATTTCAGATGATAAATTTAGTTTACTTAGCTTAGTAAATGCTATTCCATGTCGCAGCTTTACTGCAATCACATTCTGATTTATGTATTCAACACACAAGGATAACAAGGGCACTATATAGGCAAGCTCCTCACTGGTTTCAATTATTTAAGATACTGTATTGAAATTTAGTATCTATATTCTATATTCCTTTGAGGAGTGGTGCTAGCATCTAGTACTGAACTTGCAGACAAATTGGGAATAGTTCCCAGGAAAGAAATGCTATGTAGCACTCTCTGCCCAGACTAGGGTAGAGCCACTGATGCCTTTAAAATTTAACTTTTATTTCTCACTTTAAAAAATGGGTGAACACAAACAAACAAATTAAAATCTCTCTATCTCTGAATAGCAAGTGTCAATTATTTCTGGTTTTTGTCGAATTGCTCAAGTGACCGGCTTATTTAATACTTTTGTATGTGGTATTAGTTAGACTAGTCGGTACTTTATTTTATTAATAAAACCAGATTGATCACAAACTTGTAATGGGTATTGGTTGTATTTGGTAGTCTCTTATGTTCTTCGAGACTTAAATTAGTGTAAAGTGGGTTGTGATTAAACCTGAGTGACAGCAGGGATTGTCAGATTTTATTTATGTTAATACATAGAACTTGGTAATAGTTGGGTATCTTGAGATCTGTTGTACTTGGTTATGTAAAGGTACGTGTGCTCGTGTTTGGTTATCTCTTATATTCGAGGTTATTACATAAATTCTTCCCACATATGAATGGAAACCTATGATTTTTCTTCACTCCTTATAAATAAAGTGATCTCATATTTATGTTGCGTGTGTTTTTACTGTATAGTTTTGAATACTTGATTCAATAAAGACACCAATTTGCTTGAATTTTGACGAGTAATTTTGCTCTAGAACCCACTATTCAAATTCTTTCTTTTTGTCTTGTTTATTTTTTACGCAAACCCTTTTACATATGGATGGCGGGGTGATTATGTGTATATATATATATATCTATATATATATCTGTCTCTTTCTTTACTGGGTGCTCAGAGACTGTTTTGTTTATAGTTCCAACATCCACCTTTAGATTTTATTCAACTTATTAGTACTTGGCTTCTATGTATTGGGTGTATTCCCCAGCTAACCATATAAAATGTAATTCTGCAGTGTTATTTTAAGCGTACAATGTTGCAACACTTTGATTTCGGTTTCTTGCTAGGAATTAAAACACTGGTTGTCTTTATAGTGAAAGCTTGTTTTTAATTTTACTCTTATAACACACGTAATGTATAATTCTGAAGTGTTTTTATAAGTTTACGATATTACAGCACTCTCATTTTGTTCCCTTGCTGTGGGCTCTGATATCTGTGATTATAAATATGTTCTGCCTCTGAGTTTCGGTTTTACTCAATATTCATAGCCATAGCTGATAGATGTACTTCTATGTGAATTATTAATTATATTCAGCCTCTGAGTTTAGTTTCACTTGATACCCATTAACTTTAACTAATAATTGTACTTCTATGTAAGTCATAACCAACACCCGGTATTGTGTCGTTATGTTAACTTATGATAATTCTAACAACGGTTCCCTGACTGCCGCTCTACGCTGTTGTTTACTACAGCTGAGTGTGGCAGTGTATTGTATCTTTATGGTTTACTTGTAATGATATTTGCCATAGTTCCCTGGCTACCGCTCCACGCTGTTATTCACTACAGCTTAGTAATGCAGTGTGTCACTAATGCTAAGTCAGGTTCGGTTATCAGTCTATTCACAGCCGATGCCTTTGCTGGGTTAAGTTCCCTTGTAACACTAGTGCGGTTACTCTCGGGTTATTTGTTTAAATAAAGTTACCCATAAGTTCTGTTTCGGTGCTTATCAAGTTTAACCCTTACACACTGGCATGCATTCACACACTGTCTATTACGCTTCCCATTACTTGTTCGTTTTAACACTATTGGAGATAGATTACATTAAAATACATATATATCGCACTTTAGTGGGACCCCATTGTCCCACACAACCCCCCTGACGCGTTTCGCCAGTTACGGCTTTATCAAAGGTGGCGGGCCGCCGATTTTCAAAGCCTTTATTTATTTTCCATTCCGGAAGTTCCGCCTCTACCCTATTTTCATTTGTTAGTCTTGGCTGTCAATCTCGTATGTACAGCCAGTTAGGATCAATGTGTCTAATGCTGACTTGCGTTTTAAGGTCGACTACTGATTTTAACTTAAGGTGGACCTCATCCTCTGCTTAATTCACAGATGTTTTGTTTATATATCAATACTCATTTTTACTGTAAATTATAGATGTGCCGTGTGTTATACCATTGTATGTATGTTTTTCCATGGATATGTGTTATTTTTACCCTTATTGGTGTCATGTTTTCTTCTAAGAAGAAGTGTTATTGTTGGTAATATTTTCTAATATATTTCAATGCCTAGGTTTAAATATTTCAATTTTAACAACATAATGAACACTAACATTCATTTTGGTTGTGAATTTGATAGATCATAGACGTGCCATGTGTTATACTATTATATAATTGTTCTTCCATTATATTAACCGTGAGTATGGGTTATTTATGGTGTCATGTACTCTTCTAAGAGGAAGTGTTATTGTTAATAAATTTTCTCATATATTTCTGGTACCTAGGTTTAAATATTTTAATTTTTAACAGCTTGATAAACATTGACACAGCTATAATAAATGACTTGGGTAATATTAATAATATTATTCTTCTGTATGAATTAGTACAATAGTTGTTTTCCTTTGTATTTCTATGTTTACTGTTTTTCACTGTTCTATCGTTTACATGATTCTTCATGAATTGTATTGGATTTCCTGCATTTTTTATTTTTTTGTTTTTTATTTTTTAATTTTTATTTTTTATTTCTTTTTATATTATTATTTGTCGAATATTATTTTTGACTTTTTTCTGTCTGTACAATTGTCTGTGTAAATATTATTCTGAAATGAGTTTTTCTGTTGATTGTTCTGAAATGAATTTTTTGTTGTTTGATTTTGATTTGCTGTATGCTCGTTGTGAATAAACTTATCTCCTTTAGCGTGAATGTTACTTTGTGCTCAGTGTGGAGAAAACTAATACCTTTCCAAATCTTTGCTGGGTGCTCTTTTACTGTGCCTATTAGTGACCTTGTGTTCATGTTAAAACTGAATGATACACTTATTTTGTGATATTACTTGTATTCCCATCTAACTTAATTTTATTAAGTTATATCAATCGGTCCTCAGTGTTATTATTCTCTTTTACTTGTTGCATACCTTACTGGTATTGTGTATTTTTTCAAATTGTTATGTGCCGTCATCAACTTATAGTGTTACCTTAGTGATTAGGTTCTATTGTGTCTTATAAAGTGATGTAATGAAGGGACTTTGGTCTCTTTAACTTATTATATACCATACTGGTATTATATATTTTTTAGTGCTCTCATGAGTTGTTGTGTGCCAACACTTACTTATAGTGTTACCTTGGTGCTTTAGTGCTATTGTGTTTTTTAAAATGATATAAGGAATTAACCGTGTTCTTGCATTCTGGATATTAAATAATGTTATTCCAAACTTTTTTATCTTCCCTTTATCCTATTACCCAGTTCTCAAGGGTTCTTACAATTGCTTTTATTAAAATGTGTGTTGAGTTATTTTCGTTTGGATTGCATCCCTGACTTGTATGTGCATCACTGTGCATCTATATGGGAAATGAATTGGATTCTTATGTATTTCTATATTTCTGACTAGTGTGTACATCTATATTCAGCTTTGCAGGAAATGTTGCTTCTACTTATCATAGAAATACAAAATAGTTGTTATTTTCATTTATTCCATTTGGATGTACTGTGTTTAATAGATATATCCACTTGCTCTCAGCTTTAAGCAGAGCTGTTTCCAGGTCTCCTCCCCTTACTCCTAGTTTGATATGTTCTATTCCCCAACATTGAAGACCTTTGGGGCTAGAATTATGTTTGGATAGAAAATGTGATGCCACACTGGTTATTGCTTTGCCATCCTCTACATCTTTTCTGGCATTCTTAATATTTCTAAGATGTTCCATTAGGCGAATTCTTATCTTGCGGGTCGTCATGCCTACGTAATAAAGTTGGCACGTGCATTGCAGTACATAGATTACCCCCTGGGTATTGCAGCTTATGTATTTATTGATCTTGTGGATTTGACCGAACCTATCCATTATGCTGTTGGTTTTTTTGACATACTGACATGTGGAACATGTTCCACATTTAAAAGAGCCTGGAGTAAAGGCCGTCAATGTTCTCTTGCTGTTATAGTGACTTTGTGTTAGCATGTCTTTCATGTTTTTGGCTCGTCTGAATCCGATTTCTGGTTTTTCTCCCAGTTGTACTCTCAATGCTGGATCTGATGTTAGAATATGCCAATGCTTTTGAATGATTTCTTTTATTTGATTGGTTTGCGAAGTGTAAGTTAGGATCAGTCTTGTTTTATTGTCCTTTAATTTGTTTTTCTTTTTCAGGAGTTCTCTCCTATTGGTGTTCATCGCTTTGTTCCTTGCTTTTCTAATACTTGTCTTACTATACCCTCTGATGGTCAGTCTTTCTTCCAGTTCTTTCGCCCTTATTTTGAAGGTATTTAAATCTGTACAATTGCGTCTAGTTCTTAGGAATTCCCCTGTTGGCAGTCCTCTCAGGGTACCCGGTGCATGTGCACTTGATTTATGTAGTACACTATTTGTTGCAGTTTTCTTCCTGTACAGATCTGTGGTGATTCTTCCATCTTCCTCTTTGATTATTTTTAGATCAAGGAAAGCAATTTCTTTTTGACTCATTTCAGATGTTAACCTGATGTTTAGATCGTTCTGGTTTAATATGGTTAGGAACTCCTGTAATGCTTCACAAGAGCCCTCCCATATAAACAGAATGTCGTCAATGAATCTTATCCATAGGGGTATATGATCAGTATATTGTGTGTTATTTTCCGTAAATACATGCTCTGCCTCCCACCAACCCATAAATAAATTAGCGTAAGTGGGGGCGCATGCTGTCCCCATTGCTGTTCCTCTTGTCTGCAAATAAAAGCCATTATCGAAGGTGAAAAAATTATACTGTAAGACAAATTTCAGCAAGTCGATGATAAATTTATTGTGGTTTTCATCTTCTTCAGATTTTTGTGTCAAAAAGTATTTTACCGCCTGTACTCCCTTATCATGGTCAATGGATGTATATAACGCTTCGACATCAGATGTCACTAGCCATGTCTTTTTTTCTATATAGATGTTATCTAACTTTTGTAGGACCTCCATAGTGTCCTGAACATAAGAGGGCAATTCCTGTACAAAATTTCTTAGTCTGTGGTCGATGTATTGACTCGCTTTCTCTGTAAGGCAACCAATGCCAGATAGTATGGGTCTCCCTGGGGGGTTTGTCTGATTTTTGTGAATTTTTGGAATGAGATATAGTGTGGCCACTTTTGGATTAGGTACTTCCAGAAATTTCCTCTCTTTTTCTGTTATTACTGCCTCTCTATATGCTTTACAAATCATGTGATTGTATATTTGTTGATATCCCTCAATGGGGTTGAATAGCAATTTCGAATAGCATTTTTTGTCATTGAGTTGCTTGTTCACTTCTCTTAGGTACATTTCCAAAGGCCAAATTACGATGTTGCCCCCTTTATCAGAGTTGCGAATGACCACATCTTCCCAATCTTGCATTTCTTTAAGTGCCGTTTTCTCTTTGTAGGACAGATTGTGTATTTTTGGATCCAATTTTAAATTTGTGATTTCTTGACAGACCAAATTATTGAAAATCTGTATTTGAGGCAGGTAAATACTTTTTGGAACATAAGTAGATTTATTTCTTAATTTACTTCTCCATTTTTGTTCTCTTTCATTGGTATTTTCATCCAGTAGTTCTTCTAAGTCTTTAAGACTGCCTAATTCCTCCATGCTCCATCCTTCTAGCGGGGGTGTAGTATTGAACTGTTTTTTCAAGGCTATTTTTCTTAAATATAACTGAATATCTTTGATTACTTCAAACTTGTTAGTGTCTTGTGATGGGCAAAAAGATAATCCTTTAGATAAGACAGAGATATGTGATTTATTTAAAGATTTTTCAGATAAATTTATCACTCTCATTGCTTCGTCCCTAGCTTGGAGAAGGGGCTCGGTGCTCTCGGGGGTCTCTTGGGGTCTCTCCAGTTCTTGTGCCCTTGCGATTTGTGATTGCGATCTCTGGCTGGTCTTTTGTTTATACCTCCCTCCCCTTCTGATCTGTCTCCCCCCTCTCCTTGATCTAAAAAATTCTGTTTTCTCTTGTTCCTAGTATTAATTCCAGTATTTTGAATTGCCGTGGAGGTACTGGGATTTTCCTCATTGGCTGATTCTGTGTCATCTCCGTCCGTGTCAGAAATGTCACTTTGGACTATATTAACTCTAGTGTTTTTAGTAGGATTTTTGAAAAAACCTTTTTGCCTCCATCTGTATACCTTTTGGTTGGCGAAATCTTGTATGTCACGATTTAATTTTCCTATCTTGGAATTTTTCAATTCCTCTTCATATCGATCTAGCTCTTTTTGATATGTTTTGTATAGCTTTTCAAAGTTTGAGTTTGTTTCAAATTTTTTTAGGACTTCATTTTGTTCCTTTATCAGGTCCTCTAATCTATCATATTCAGTTTGGTCATGTTTCATTAATATTTTCATTAACTTTTTGGAGCATTCACTCAGTGCTTCCTCCCACTCTGTTGTTAATGATTGATTTTTAAACTGAAATGCTGGGAATAGCTGTATCCTCAGGCCCCTGGGGATTAGATTTTTCTCTATATATTTCTCAAAGAAATGCTTGTTCCACCAGGATTTATCCTGTTTATACATGGTCTTATGTATTTCTTTTAGAGCTCCTTCCAATGTACTACTTCCTGTACTTCCACTAGGAGTGGTGTTACTTTCATCAAAAACTTCATTGAAGTCTGCTGTTCTTTTTATCTGTCTTGCTTTTCGATCTTGATCCCATGAATAACTCATTTTTGCTACAGTCTGTGTGCTCCTTGTTTGAGAAAACCTGATATTGTCAGGTCAATTTTTACGTATTCAACACACAAGGATAACAAGGGCACTATATAGGCAAGCTCCTCACTGGTTTCAATTATTTAAGATACTGTATTGAAATTTAGTATCTATATTCTATATTCCTTTGAGGAGTGGTGCTAGCATCTAGTACTGAACTTGCAGACAAATTGGGAATAGTTCCCAGGAAAGAAATGCTATGTAGCACTCTCTGCCCAGACTAGGGTAGAGCCACTGATGCCTTTAAAATTTAACTTTTATTTCTCACTTTAAAAAATGGGTGAACACAAACAAACAAATTAAAATCTCTCTATCTCTGAATAGCAAGTGTCAATTATTTCTGGTTTTTGTCGAATTGCTCAAGTGACCGGCTTATTTAATACTTTTGTATGTGGTATTAGTTAGACTAGTCGGTACTTTATTTTATTAATAAAACCAGATTGATCACAAACTTGTAATGGGTATTGGTTGTATTTGGTAGTCTCTTATGTTCTTCGAGACTTAAATTAGTGTAAAGTGGGTTGTGATTAAACCTGAGTGACAGCAGGGATTGTCAGATTTTATTTATGTTAATACATAGAACTTGGTAATAGTTGGGTATCTTGAGATCTGTTGTACTTGGTTATGTAAAGGTACGTGTGCTCGTGTTTGGTTATCTCTTATATTCGAGGTTATTACATAAATTCTTCCCACATATGAATGGAAACCTATGATTTTTCTTCACTCCTTATAAATAAAGTGATCTCATATTTATGTTGCGTGTGTTTTTACTGTATAGTTTTGAATACTTGATTCAATAAAGACACCAATTTGCTTGAATTTTGACGAGTAATTTTGCTCTAGAACCCACTATTCAAATTCTTTCTTTTTGTCTTGTTTATTTTTTACGCAAACCCTTTTACATATGGATGGCGGGGTGATTATGTGTATATATATATATATCTATATATATATCTGTCTCTTTCTTTACTGGGTGCTCAGAGACTGTTTTGTTTATAGTTCCAACATCCACCTTTAGATTTTATTCAACTTATTAGTACTTGGCTTCTATGTATTGGGTGTATTCCCCAGCTAACCATATAAAATGTAATTCTGCAGTGTTATTTTAAGCGTACAATGTTGCAACACTTTGATTTCGGTTTCTTGCTAGGAATTAAAACACTGGTTGTCTTTATAGTGAAAGCTTGTTTTTAATTTTACTCTTATAACACACGTAATGTATAATTCTGAAGTGTTTTTATAAGTTTACGATATTACAGCACTCTCATTTTGTTCCCTTGCTGTGGGCTCTGATATCTGTGATTATAAATATGTTCTGCCTCTGAGTTTCGGTTTTACTCAATATTCATAGCCATAGCTGATAGATGTACTTCTATGTGAATTATTAATTATATTCAGCCTCTGAGTTTAGTTTCACTTGATACCCATTAACTTTAACTAATAATTGTACTTCTATGTAAGTCATAACCAACACCCGGTATTGTGTCGTTATGTTAACTTATGATAATTCTAACAACGGTTCCCTGACTGCCGCTCTACGCTGTTGTTTACTACAGCTGAGTGTGGCAGTGTATTGTATCTTTATGGTTTACTTGTAATGATATTTGCCATAGTTCCCTGGCTACCGCTCCACGCTGTTATTCACTACAGCTTAGTAATGCAGTGTGTCACTAATGCTAAGTCAGGTTCGGTTATCAGTCTATTCACAGCCGATGCCTTTGCTGGGTTAAGTTCCCTTGTAACACTAGTGCGGTTACTCTCGGGTTATTTGTTTAAATAAAGTTACCCATAAGTTCTGTTTCGGTGCTTATCAAGTTTAACCCTTACACACTGGCATGCATTCACACACTGTCTATTACGCTTCCCATTACTTGTTCGTTTTAACACTATTGGAGATAGATTACATTAAAATACATATATATCGCACTTTAGTGGGACCCCATTGTCCCACACAACCCCCCTGACGCGTTTCGCCAGTTACGGCTTTATCAAAGGTGGCGGGCCGCCGATTTTCAAAGCCTTTATTTATTTTCCATTCCGGAAGTTCCGCCTCTACCCTATTTTCATTTGTTAGTCTTGGCTGTCAATCTCGTATGTACAGCCAGTTAGGATCAATGTGTCTAATGCTGACTTGCGTTTTAAGGTCGACTACTGATTTTAACTTAAGGTGGACCTCATCCTCTGCTTAATTCACAGATGTTTTGTTTATATATCAATACTCATTTTTACTGTAAATTATAGATGTGCCGTGTGTTATACCATTGTATGTATGTTTTTCCATGGATATGTGTTATTTTTACCCTTATTGGTGTCATGTTTTCTTCTAAGAAGAAGTGTTATTGTTGGTAATATTTTCTAATATATTTCAATGCCTAGGTTTAAATATTTCAATTTTAACAACATAATGAACACTAACATTCATTTTGGTTGTGAATTTGATAGATCATAGACGTGCCATGTGTTATACTATTATATAATTGTTCTTCCATTATATTAACCGTGAGTATGGGTTATTTATGGTGTCATGTACTCTTCTAAGAGGAAGTGTTATTGTTAATAAATTTTCTCATATATTTCTGGTACCTAGGTTTAAATATTTTAATTTTTAACAGCTTGATAAACATTGACACAGCTATAATAAATGACTTGGGTAATATTAATAATATTATTCTTCTGTATGAATTAGTACAATAGTTGTTTTCCTTTGTATTTCTATGTTTACTGTTTTTCACTGTTCTATCGTTTACATGATTCTTCATGAATTGTATTGGATTTCCTGCATTTTTTATTTTTTTGTTTTTTATTTTTTAATTTTTATTTTTTATTTCTTTTTATATTATTATTTGTCGAATATTATTTTTGACTTTTTTCTGTCTGTACAATTGTCTGTGTAAATATTATTCTGAAATGAGTTTTTCTGTTGATTGTTCTGAAATGAATTTTTTGTTGTTTGATTTTGATTTGCTGTATGCTCGTTGTGAATAAACTTATCTCCTTTAGCGTGAATGTTACTTTGTGCTCAGTGTGGAGAAAACTAATACCTTTCCAAATCTTTGCTGGGTGCTCTTTTACTGTGCCTATTAGTGACCTTGTGTTCATGTTAAAACTGAATGATACACTTATTTTGTGATATTACTTGTATTCCCATCTAACTTAATTTTATTAAGTTATATCAATCGGTCCTCAGTGTTATTATTCTCTTTTACTTGTTGCATACCTTACTGGTATTGTGTATTTTTTCAAATTGTTATGTGCCGTCATCAACTTATAGTGTTACCTTAGTGATTAGGTTCTATTGTGTCTTATAAAGTGATGTAATGAAGGGACTTTGGTCTCTTTAACTTATTATATACCATACTGGTATTATATATTTTTTAGTGCTCTCATGAGTTGTTGTGTGCCAACACTTACTTATAGTGTTACCTTGGTGCTTTAGTGCTATTGTGTTTTTTAAAATGATATAAGGAATTAACCGTGTTCTTGCATTCTGGATATTAAATAATGTTATTCCAAACTTTTTTATCTTCCCTTTATCCTATTACCCAGTTCTCAAGGGTTCTTACAATTGCTTTTATTAAAATGTGTGTTGAGTTATTTTCGTTTGGATTGCATCCCTGACTTGTATGTGCATCACTGTGCATCTATATGGGAAATGAATTGGATTCTTATGTATTTCTATATTTCTGACTAGTGTGTACATCTATATTCAGCTTTGCAGGAAATGTTGCTTCTACTTATCATAGAAATACAAAATAGTTGTTATTTTCATTTATTCCATTTGGATGTACTGTGTTTAATAGATATATCCACTTGCTCTCAGCTTTAAGCAGAGCTGTTTCCAGGTCTCCTCCCCTTACTCCTAGTTTGATATGTTCTATTCCCCAACATTGAAGACCTTTGGGGCTAGAATTATGTTTGGATAGAAAATGTGATGCCACACTGGTTATTGCTTTGCCATCCTCTACATCTTTTCTGGCATTCTTAATATTTCTAAGATGTTCCATTAGGCGAATTCTTATCTTGCGGGTCGTCATGCCTACGTAATAAAGTTGGCACGTGCATTGCAGTACATAGATTACCCCCTGGGTATTGCAGCTTATGTATTTATTGATCTTGTGGATTTGACCGAACCTATCCATTATGCTGTTGGTTTTTTTGACATACTGACATGTGGAACATGTTCCACATTTAAAAGAGCCTGGAGTAAAGGCCGTCAATGTTCTCTTGCTGTTATAGTGACTTTGTGTTAGCATGTCTTTCATGTTTTTGGCTCGTCTGAATCCGATTTCTGGTTTTTCTCCCAGTTGTACTCTCAATGCTGGATCTGATGTTAGAATATGCCAATGCTTTTGAATGATTTCTTTTATTTGATTGGTTTGCGAAGTGTAAGTTAGGATCAGTCTTGTTTTATTGTCCTTTAATTTGTTTTTCTTTTTCAGGAGTTCTCTCCTATTGGTGTTCATCGCTTTGTTCCTTGCTTTTCTAATACTTGTCTTACTATACCCTCTGATGGTCAGTCTTTCTTCCAGTTCTTTCGCCCTTATTTTGAAGGTATTTAAATCTGTACAATTGCGTCTAGTTCTTAGGAATTCCCCTGTTGGCAGTCCTCTCAGGGTACCCGGTGCATGTGCACTTGATTTATGTAGTACACTATTTGTTGCAGTTTTCTTCCTGTACAGATCTGTGGTGATTCTTCCATCTTCCTCTTTGATTATTTTTAGATCAAGGAAAGCAATTTCTTTTTGACTCATTTCAGATGTTAACCTGATGTTTAGATCGTTCTGGTTTAATATGGTTAGGAACTCCTGTAATGCTTCACAAGAGCCCTCCCATATAAACAGAATGTCGTCAATGAATCTTATCCATAGGGGTATATGATCAGTATATTGTGTGTTATTTTCCGTAAATACATGCTCTGCCTCCCACCAACCCATAAATAAATTAGCGTAAGTGGGGGCGCATGCTGTCCCCATTGCTGTTCCTCTTGTCTGCAAATAAAAGCCATTATCGAAGGTGAAAAAATTATACTGTAAGACAAATTTCAGCAAGTCGATGATAAATTTATTGTGGTTTTCATCTTCTTCAGATTTTTGTGTCAAAAAGTATTTTACCGCCTGTACTCCCTTATCATGGTCAATGGATGTATATAACGCTTCGACATCAGATGTCACTAGCCATGTCTTTTTTTCTATATAGATGTTATCTAACTTTTGTAGGACCTCCATAGTGTCCTGAACATAAGAGGGCAATTCCTGTACAAAATTTCTTAGTCTGTGGTCGATGTATTGACTCGCTTTCTCTGTAAGGCAACCAATGCCAGATAGTATGGGTCTCCCTGGGGGGTTTGTCTGATTTTTGTGAATTTTTGGAATGAGATATAGTGTGGCCACTTTTGGATTAGGTACTTCCAGAAATTTCCTCTCTTTTTCTGTTATTACTGCCTCTCTATATGCTTTACAAATCATGTGATTGTATATTTGTTGATATCCCTCAATGGGGTTGAATAGCAATTTCGAATAGCATTTTTTGTCATTGAGTTGCTTGTTCACTTCTCTTAGGTACATTTCCAAAGGCCAAATTACGATGTTGCCCCCTTTATCAGAGTTGCGAATGACCACATCTTCCCAATCTTGCATTTCTTTAAGTGCCGTTTTCTCTTTGTAGGACAGATTGTGTATTTTTGGATCCAATTTTAAATTTGTGATTTCTTGACAGACCAAATTATTGAAAATCTGTATTTGAGGCAGGTAAATACTTTTTGGAACATAAGTAGATTTATTTCTTAATTTACTTCTCCATTTTTGTTCTCTTTCATTGGTATTTTCATCCAGTAGTTCTTCTAAGTCTTTAAGACTGCCTAATTCCTCCATGCTCCATCCTTCTAGCGGGGGTGTAGTATTGAACTGTTTTTTCAAGGCTATTTTTCTTAAATATAACTGAATATCTTTGATTACTTCAAACTTGTTAGTGTCTTGTGATGGGCAAAAAGATAATCCTTTAGATAAGACAGAGATATGTGATTTATTTAAAGATTTTTCAGATAAATTTATCACTCTCATTGCTTCGTCCCTAGCTTGGAGAAGGGGCTCGGTGCTCTCGGGGGTCTCTTGGGGTCTCTCCAGTTCTTGTGCCCTTGCGATTTGTGATTGCGATCTCTGGCTGGTCTTTTGTTTATACCTCCCTCCCCTTCTGATCTGTCTCCCCCCTCTCCTTGATCTAAAAAATTCTGTTTTCTCTTGTTCCTAGTATTAATTCCAGTATTTTGAATTGCCGTGGAGGTACTGGGATTTTCCTCATTGGCTGATTCTGTGTCATCTCCGTCCGTGTCAGAAATGTCACTTTGGACTATATTAACTCTAGTGTTTTTAGTAGGATTTTTGAAAAAACCTTTTTGCCTCCATCTGTATACCTTTTGGTTGGCGAAATCTTGTATGTCACGATTTAATTTTCCTATCTTGGAATTTTTCAATTCCTCTTCATATCGATCTAGCTCTTTTTGATATGTTTTGTATAGCTTTTCAAAGTTTGAGTTTGTTTCAAATTTTTTTAGGACTTCATTTTGTTCCTTTATCAGGTCCTCTAATCTATCATATTCAGTTTGGTCATGTTTCATTAATATTTTCATTAACTTTTTGGAGCATTCACTCAGTGCTTCCTCCCACTCTGTTGTTAATGATTGATTTTTAAACTGAAATGCTGGGAATAGCTGTATCCTCAGGCCCCTGGGGATTAGATTTTTCTCTATATATTTCTCAAAGAAATGCTTGTTCCACCAGGATTTATCCTGTTTATACATGGTCTTATGTATTTCTTTTAGAGCTCCTTCCAATGTACTACTTCCTGTACTTCCACTAGGAGTGGTGTTACTTTCATCAAAAACTTCATTGAAGTCTGCTGTTCTTTTTATCTGTCTTGCTTTTCGATCTTGATCCCATGAATAACTCATTTTTGCTACAGTCTGTGTGCTCCTTGTTTGAGAAAACCTGATATTGTCAGGTCAATTTTTACGTATTCAACACACAAGGATAACAAGGGCACTATATAGGCAAGCTCCTCACTGGTTTCAATTATTTAAGATACTGTATTGAAATTTAGTATCTATATTCTATATTCCTTTGAGGAGTGGTGCTAGCATCTAGTACTGAACTTGCAGACAAATTGGGAATAGTTCCCAGGAAAGAAATGCTATGTAGCACTCTCTGCCCAGACTAGGGTAGAGCCACTGATGCCTTTAAAATTTAACTTTTATTTCTCACTTTAAAAAATGGGTGAACACAAACAAACAAATTAAAATCTCTCTATCTCTGAATAGCAAGTGTCAATTATTTCTGGTTTTTGTCGAATTGCTCAAGTGACCGGCTTATTTAATACTTTTGTATGTGGTATTAGTTAGACTAGTCGGTACTTTATTTTATTAATAAAACCAGATTGATCACAAACTTGTAATGGGTATTGGTTGTATTTGGTAGTCTCTTATGTTCTTCGAGACTTAAATTAGTGTAAAGTGGGTTGTGATTAAACCTGAGTGACAGCAGGGATTGTCAGATTTTATTTATGTTAATACATAGAACTTGGTAATAGTTGGGTATCTTGAGATCTGTTGTACTTGGTTATGTAAAGGTACGTGTGCTCGTGTTTGGTTATCTCTTATATTCGAGGTTATTACATAAATTCTTCCCACATATGAATGGAAACCTATGATTTTTCTTCACTCCTTATAAATAAAGTGATCTCATATTTATGTTGCGTGTGTTTTTACTGTATAGTTTTGAATACTTGATTCAATAAAGACACCAATTTGCTTGAATTTTGACGAGTAATTTTGCTCTAGAACCCACTATTCAAATTCTTTCTTTTTGTCTTGTTTATTTTTTACGCAAACCCTTTTACATATGGATGGCGGGGTGATTATGTGTATATATATATATATCTATATATATATCTGTCTCTTTCTTTACTGGGTGCTCAGAGACTGTTTTGTTTATAGTTCCAACATCCACCTTTAGATTTTATTCAACTTATTAGTACTTGGCTTCTATGTATTGGGTGTATTCCCCAGCTAACCATATAAAATGTAATTCTGCAGTGTTATTTTAAGCGTACAATGTTGCAACACTTTGATTTCGGTTTCTTGCTAGGAATTAAAACACTGGTTGTCTTTATAGTGAAAGCTTGTTTTTAATTTTACTCTTATAACACACGTAATGTATAATTCTGAAGTGTTTTTATAAGTTTACGATATTACAGCACTCTCATTTTGTTCCCTTGCTGTGGGCTCTGATATCTGTGATTATAAATATGTTCTGCCTCTGAGTTTCGGTTTTACTCAATATTCATAGCCATAGCTGATAGATGTACTTCTATGTGAATTATTAATTATATTCAGCCTCTGAGTTTAGTTTCACTTGATACCCATTAACTTTAACTAATAATTGTACTTCTATGTAAGTCATAACCAACACCCGGTATTGTGTCGTTATGTTAACTTATGATAATTCTAACAACGGTTCCCTGACTGCCGCTCTACGCTGTTGTTTACTACAGCTGAGTGTGGCAGTGTATTGTATCTTTATGGTTTACTTGTAATGATATTTGCCATAGTTCCCTGGCTACCGCTCCACGCTGTTATTCACTACAGCTTAGTAATGCAGTGTGTCACTAATGCTAAGTCAGGTTCGGTTATCAGTCTATTCACAGCCGATGCCTTTGCTGGGTTAAGTTCCCTTGTAACACTAGTGCGGTTACTCTCGGGTTATTTGTTTAAATAAAGTTACCCATAAGTTCTGTTTCGGTGCTTATCAAGTTTAACCCTTACACACTGGCATGCATTCACACACTGTCTATTACGCTTCCCATTACTTGTTCGTTTTAACACTATTGGAGATAGATTACATTAAAATACATATATATCGCACTTTAGTGGGACCCCATTGTCCCACACAACCCCCCTGACGCGTTTCGCCAGTTACGGCTTTATCAAAGGTGGCGGGCCGCCGATTTTCAAAGCCTTTATTTATTTTCCATTCCGGAAGTTCCGCCTCTACCCTATTTTCATTTGTTAGTCTTGGCTGTCAATCTCGTATGTACAGCCAGTTAGGATCAATGTGTCTAATGCTGACTTGCGTTTTAAGGTCGACTACTGATTTTAACTTAAGGTGGACCTCATCCTCTGCTTAATTCACAGATGTTTTGTTTATATATCAATACTCATTTTTACTGTAAATTATAGATGTGCCGTGTGTTATACCATTGTATGTATGTTTTTCCATGGATATGTGTTATTTTTACCCTTATTGGTGTCATGTTTTCTTCTAAGAAGAAGTGTTATTGTTGGTAATATTTTCTAATATATTTCAATGCCTAGGTTTAAATATTTCAATTTTAACAACATAATGAACACTAACATTCATTTTGGTTGTGAATTTGATAGATCATAGACGTGCCATGTGTTATACTATTATATAATTGTTCTTCCATTATATTAACCGTGAGTATGGGTTATTTATGGTGTCATGTACTCTTCTAAGAGGAAGTGTTATTGTTAATAAATTTTCTCATATATTTCTGGTACCTAGGTTTAAATATTTTAATTTTTAACAGCTTGATAAACATTGACACAGCTATAATAAATGACTTGGGTAATATTAATAATATTATTCTTCTGTATGAATTAGTACAATAGTTGTTTTCCTTTGTATTTCTATGTTTACTGTTTTTCACTGTTCTATCGTTTACATGATTCTTCATGAATTGTATTGGATTTCCTGCATTTTTTATTTTTTTGTTTTTTATTTTTTAATTTTTATTTTTTATTTCTTTTTATATTATTATTTGTCGAATATTATTTTTGACTTTTTTCTGTCTGTACAATTGTCTGTGTAAATATTATTCTGAAATGAGTTTTTCTGTTGATTGTTCTGAAATGAATTTTTTGTTGTTTGATTTTGATTTGCTGTATGCTCGTTGTGAATAAACTTATCTCCTTTAGCGTGAATGTTACTTTGTGCTCAGTGTGGAGAAAACTAATACCTTTCCAAATCTTTGCTGGGTGCTCTTTTACTGTGCCTATTAGTGACCTTGTGTTCATGTTAAAACTGAATGATACACTTATTTTGTGATATTACTTGTATTCCCATCTAACTTAATTTTATTAAGTTATATCAATCGGTCCTCAGTGTTATTATTCTCTTTTACTTGTTGCATACCTTACTGGTATTGTGTATTTTTTCAAATTGTTATGTGCCGTCATCAACTTATAGTGTTACCTTAGTGATTAGGTTCTATTGTGTCTTATAAAGTGATGTAATGAAGGGACTTTGGTCTCTTTAACTTATTATATACCATACTGGTATTATATATTATTATTATATGATAGATTAGAGGACCTGATAAAGGAACAAAATGAAGTCCTAAAAAAATTTGAAACAAACTCAAACTTTGAAAAGCTATACAAAACATATCAAAAAGAGCTAGATCGATATGAAGAGGAATTGAAAAATTCCAAGATAGGAAAATTAAATCGTGACATACAAGATTTCGCCAACCAAAAGGTATACAGATGGAGGCAAAAAGGTTTTTTCAAAAATCCTACTAAAAACACTAGAGTTAATATAGTCCAAAGTGACATTTCTGACACGGACGGAGATGACACAGAATCAGCCAATGAGGAAAATCCCAGTACCTCCACGGCAATTCAAAATACTGGAATTAATACTAGGAACAAGAGAAAACAGAATTTTTTAGATCAAGGAGAGGGGGGAGACAGATCAGAAGGGGAGGGAGGTATAAACAAAAGACCAGCCAGAGATCGCAATCACAAATCGCAAGGGCACAAGAACTGGAGAGACCCCAAGAGACCCCCGAGAGCACCGAGCCCCTTCTCCAAGCTAGGGACGAAGCAATGAGAGTGATAAATTTATCTGAAAAATCTTTAAATAAATCACATATCTCTGTCTTATCTAAAGGATTATCTTTTTGCCCATCACAAGACACTAACAAGTTTGAAGTAATCAAAGATATTCAGTTATATTTAAGAAAAATAGCCTTGAAAAAACAGTTCAATACTACACCCCCGCTAGAAGGATGGAGCATGGAGGAATTAGGCAGTCTTAAAGACTTAGAAGAACTACTGGATGAAAATACCAATGAAAGAGAACAAAAATGGAGAAGTAAATTAAGAAATAAATCTACTTATGTTCCAAAAAGTATTTACCTGCCTCAAATACAGATTTTCAATAATTTGGTCTGTCAAGAAATCACAAATTTAAAATTGGATCCAAAAATACACAATCTGTCCTACAAAGAGAAAACGGCACTTAAAGAAATGCAAGATTGGGAAGATGTGGTCATTCGCAACTCTGATAAAGGGGGCAACATCGTAATTTGGCCTTTGGAAATGTACCTAAGAGAAGTGAACAAGCAACTCAATGACAAAAAATGCTATTCGAAATTGCTATTCAACCCCATTGAGGGATATCAACAAATATACAATCACATGATTTGTAAAGCATATAGAGAGGCAGTAATAACAGAAAAAGAGAGGAAATTTCTGGAAGTACCTAATCCAAAAGTGGCCACACTATATCTCATTCCAAAAATTCACAAAAATCAGACAAACCCCCCAGGGAGACCCATACTATCTGGCATTGGTTGCCTTACAGAGAAAGCGAGTCAATACATCGACCACAGACTAAGAAATTTTGTACAGGAATTGCCCTCTTATGTTCAGGACACTATGGAGGTCCTACAAAAGTTAGATAACATCTATATAGAAAAAAAGACATGGCTAGTGACATCTGATGTCGAAGCGTTATATACATCCATTGACCATGATAAGGGAGTACAGGCGGTAAAATACTTTTTGACACAAAAATCTGAAGAAGATGAAAACCACAATAAATTTATCATCGACTTGCTGAAATTTGTCTTACAGTATAATTTTTTCACCTTCGATAATGGCTTTTATTTGCAGACAAGAGGAACAGCAATGGGGACAGCATGCGCCCCCACTTACGCTAATTTATTTATGGGTTGGTGGGAGGCAGAGCATGTATTTACGGAAAATAACACACAATATACTGATCATATACCCCTATGGATAAGATTCATTGACGACATTCTGTTTATATGGGAGGGCTCTTGTGAAGCATTACAGGAGTTCCTAACCATATTAAACCAGAACGATCTAAACATCAGGTTAACATCTGAAATGAGTCAAAAAGAAATTGCTTTCCTTGATCTAAAAATAATCAAAGAGGAAGATGGAAGAATCACCACAGATCTGTACAGGAAGAAAACTGCAACAAATAGTGTACTACATAAATCAAGTGCACATGCACCGGGTACCCTGAGAGGACTGCCAACAGGGGAATTCCTAAGAACTAGACGCAATTGTACAGATTTAAATACCTTCAAAATAAGGGCGAAAGAACTGGAAGAAAGACTGACCATCAGAGGGTATAGTAAGACAAGTATTAGAAAAGCAAGGAACAAAGCGATGAACACCAATAGGAGAGAACTCCTGAAAAAGAAAAACAAATTAAAGGACAATAAAACAAGACTGATCCTAACTTACACTTCGCAAACCAATCAAATAAAAGAAATCATTCAAAAGCATTGGCATATTCTAACATCAGATCCAGCATTGAGAGTACAACTGGGAGAAAAACCAGAAATCGGATTCAGACGAGCCAAAAACATGAAAGACATGCTAACACAAAGTCACTATAACAGCAAGAGAACATTGACGGCCTTTACTCCAGGCTCTTTTAAATGTGGAACATGTTCCACATGTCAGTATGTCAAAAAAACCAACAGCATAATGGATAGGTTCGGTCAAATCCACAAGATCAATAAATACATAAGCTGCAATACCCAGGGGGTAATCTATGTACTGCAATGCACGTGCCAACTTTATTACGTAGGCATGACGACCCGCAAGATAAGAATTCGCCTAATGGAACATCTTAGAAATATTAAGAATGCCAGAAAAGATGTAGAGGATGGCAAAGCAATAACCAGTGTGGCATCACATTTTCTATCCAAACATAATTCTAGCCCCAAAGGTCTTCAATGTTGGGGAATAGAACATATCAAACTAGGAGTAAGGGGAGGAGACCTGGAAACAGCTCTGCTTAAAGCTGAGAGCAAGTGGATATATCTATTAAACACAGTACATCCAAATGGAATAAATGAAAATAACAACTATTTTGTATTTCTATGATAAGTAGAAGCAACATTTCCTGCAAAGCTGAATATAGATGTACACACTAGTCAGAAATATAGAAATACATAAGAATCCAATTCATTTCCCATATAGATGCACAGTGATGCACATACAAGTCAGGGATGCAATCCAAACGAAAATAACTCAACACACATTTTAATAAAAGCAATTGTAAGAACCCTTGAGAACTGGGTAATAGGATAAAGGGAAGATAAAAAAGTTTGGAATAACATTATTTAATATCCAGAATGCAAGAACACGGTTAATTCCTTATATCATTTTAAAAAACACAATAGCACTAAAGCACCAAGGTAACACTATAAGTAAGTGTTGGCACACAACAACTCATGAGAGCACTAAAAAATATATAATACCAGTATGGTATATAATAAGTTAAAGAGACCAAAGTCCCTTCATTACATCACTTTATAAGACACAATAGAACCTAATCACTAAGGTAACACTATAAGTTGATGACGGCACATAACAATTTGAAAAAATACACAATACCAGTAAGGTATGCAACAAGTAAAAGAGAATAATAACACTGAGGACCGATTGATATAACTTAATAAAATTAAGTTAGATGGGAATACAAGTAATATCACAAAATAAGTGTATCATTCAGTTTTAACATGAACACAAGGTCACTAATAGGCACAGTAAAAGAGCACCCAGCAAAGATTTGGAAAGGTATTAGTTTTCTCCACACTGAGCACAAAGTAACATTCACGCTAAAGGAGATAAGTTTATTCACAACGAGCATACAGCAAATCAAAATCAAACAACAAAAAATTCATTTCAGAACAATCAACAGAAAAACTCATTTCAGAATAATATTTACACAGACAATTGTACAGACAGAAAAAAGTCAAAAATAATATTCGACAAATAATAATATAAAAAGAAATAAAAAATAAAAATTAAAAAATAAAAAACAAAAAAATAAAAAATGCAGGAAATCCAATACAATTCATGAAGAATCATGTAAACGATAGAACAGTGAAAAACAGTAAACATAGAAATACAAAGGAAAACAACTATTGTACTAATTCATACAGAAGAATAATATTATTAATATTACCCAAGTCATTTATTATAGCTGTGTCAATGTTTATCAAGCTGTTAAAAATTAAAATATTTAAACCTAGGTACCAGAAATATATGAGAAAATTTATTAACAATAACACTTCCTCTTAGAAGAGTACATGACACCATAAATAACCCATACTCACGGTTAATATAATGGAAGAACAATTATATAATAGTATAACACATGGCACGTCTATGATCTATCAAATTCACAACCAAAATGAATGTTAGTGTTCATTATGTTGTTAAAATTGAAATATTTAAACCTAGGCATTGAAATATATTAGAAAATATTACCAACAATAACACTTCTTCTTAGAAGAAAACATGACACCAATAAGGGTAAAAATAACACATATCCATGGAAAAACATACATACAATGGTATAACACACGGCACATCTATAATTTACAGTAAAAATGAGTATTGATATATAAACAAAACATCTGTGAATTAAGCAGAGGATGAGGTCCACCTTAAGTTAAAATCAGTAGTCGACCTTAAAACGCAAGTCAGCATTAGACACATTGATCCTAACTGGCTGTACATACGAGATTGACAGCCAAGACTAACAAATGAAAATAGGGTAGAGGCGGAACTTCCGGAATGGAAAATAAATAAAGGCTTTGAAAATCGGCGGCCCGCCACCTTTGATAAAGCCGTAACTGGCGAAACGCGTCAGGGGGGTTGTGTGGGACAATGGGGTCCCACTAAAGTGCGATATATATGTATTTTAATGTAATCTATCTCCAATAGTGTTAAAACGAACAAGTAATGGGAAGCGTAATAGACAGTGTGTGAATGCATGCCAGTGTGTAAGGGTTAAACTTGATAAGCACCGAAACAGAACTTATGGGTAACTTTATTTAAACAAATAACCCGAGAGTAACCGCACTAGTGTTACAAGGGAACTTAACCCAGCAAAGGCATCGGCTGTGAATAGACTGATAACCGAACCTGACTTAGCATTAGTGACACACTGCATTACTAAGCTGTAGTGAATAACAGCGTGGAGCGGTAGCCAGGGAACTATGGCAAATATCATTACAAGTAAACCATAAAGATACAATACACTGCCACACTCAGCTGTAGTAAACAACAGCGTAGAGCGGCAGTCAGGGAACCGTTGTTAGAATTATCATAAGTTAACATAACGACACAATACCGGGTGTTGGTTATGACTTACATAGAAGTACAATTATTAGTTAAAGTTAATGGGTATCAAGTGAAACTAAACTCAGAGGCTGAATATAATTAATAATTCACATAGAAGTACATCTATCAGCTATGGCTATGAATATTGAGTAAAACCGAAACTCAGAGGCAGAACATATTTATAATCACAGATATCAGAGCCCACAGCAAGGGAACAAAATGAGAGTGCTGTAATATCGTAAACTTATAAAAACACTTCAGAATTATACATTACGTGTGTTATAAGAGTAAAATTAAAAACAAGCTTTCACTATAAAGACAACCAGTGTTTTAATTCCTAGCAAGAAACCGAAATCAAAGTGTTGCAACATTGTACGCTTAAAATAACACTGCAGAATTACATTTTATATGGTTAGCTGGGGAATACACCCAATACATAGAAGCCAAGTACTAATAAGTTGAATAAAATCTAAAGGTGGATGTTGGAACTATAAACAAAACAGTCTCTGAGCACCCAGTAAAGAAAGAGACAGATATATATATAGATATATATATATATACACATAATCACCCCGCCATCCATATGTAAAAGGGTTTGCGTAAAAAATAAACAAGACAAAAAGAAAGAATTTGAATAGTGGGTTCTAGAGCAAAATTACTCGTCAAAATTCAAGCAAATTGGTGTCTTTATTGAATCAAGTATTCAAAACTATACAGTAAAAACACACGCAACATAAATATGAGATCACTTTATTTATAAGGAGTGAAGAAAAATCATAGGTTTCCATTCATATGTGGGAAGAATTTATGTAATAACCTCGAATATAAGAGATAACCAAACACGAGCACACGTACCTTTACATAACCAAGTACAACAGATCTCAAGATACCCAACTATTACCAAGTTCTATGTATTAACATAAATAAAATCTGACAATCCCTGCTGTCACTCAGGTTTAATCACAACCCACTTTACACTAATTTAAGTCTCGAAGAACATAAGAGACTACCAAATACAACCAATACCCATTACAAGTTTGTGATCAATCTGGTTTTATTAATAAAATAAAGTACCGACTAGTCTAACTAATACCACATACAAAAGTATTAAATAAGCCGGTCACTTGAGCAATTCGACAAAAACCAGAAATAATTGACACTTGCTATTCAGAGATAGAGAGATTTTAATTTGTTTGTTTGTGTTCACCCATTTTTTAAAGTGAGAAATAAAAGTTAAATTTTAAAGGCATCAGTGGCTCTACCCTAGTCTGGGCAGAGAGTGCTACATAGCATTTCTTTCCTGGGAACTATTCCCAATTTGTCTGCAAGTTCAGTACTAGATGCTAGCACCACTCCTCAAAGGAATATAGAATATAGATACTAAATTTCAATACAGTATCTTAAATAATTGAAACCAGTGAGGAGCTTGCCTATATAGTGCCCTTGTTATCCTTGTGTGTTGAATACGTAAAAATTGACCTGACAATATCAGGTTTTCTCAAACAAGGAGCACACAGACTGTAGCAAAAATGAGTTATTCATGGGATCAAGATCGAAAAGCAAGACAGATAAAAAGAACAGCAGACTTCAATGAAGTTTTTGATGAAAGTAACACCACTCCTAGTGGAAGTACAGGAAGTAGTACATTGGAAGGAGCTCTAAAAGAAATACATAAGACCATGTATAAACAGGATAAATCCTGGTGGAACAAGCATTTCTTTGAGAAATATATAGAGAAAAATCTAATCCCCAGGGGCCTGAGGATACAGCTATTCCCAGCATTTCAGTTTAAAAATCAATCATTAACAACAGAGTGGGAGGAAGCACTGAGTGAATGCTCCAAAAAGTTAATGAAAATATTAATGAAACATGACCAAACTGAATATGATAGATTAGAGGACCTGATAAAGGAACAAAATGAAGTCCTAAAAAAATTTGAAACAAACTCAAACTTTGAAAAGCTATACAAAACATATCAAAAAGAGCTAGATCGATATGAAGAGGAATTGAAAAATTCCAAGATAGGAAAATTAAATCGTGACATACAAGATTTCGCCAACCAAAAGGTATACAGATGGAGGCAAAAAGGTTTTTTCAAAAATCCTACTAAAAACACTAGAGTTAATATAGTCCAAAGTGACATTTCTGACACGGACGGAGATGACACAGAATCAGCCAATGAGGAAAATCCCAGTACCTCCACGGCAATTCAAAATACTGGAATTAATACTAGGAACAAGAGAAAACAGAATTTTTTAGATCAAGGAGAGGGGGGAGACAGATCAGAAGGGGAGGGAGGTATAAACAAAAGACCAGCCAGAGATCGCAATCACAAATCGCAAGGGCACAAGAACTGGAGAGACCCCAAGAGACCCCCGAGAGCACCGAGCCCCTTCTCCAAGCTAGGGACGAAGCAATGAGAGTGATAAATTTATCTGAAAAATCTTTAAATAAATCACATATCTCTGTCTTATCTAAAGGATTATCTTTTTGCCCATCACAAGACACTAACAAGTTTGAAGTAATCAAAGATATTCAGTTATATTTAAGAAAAATAGCCTTGAAAAAACAGTTCAATACTACACCCCCGCTAGAAGGATGGAGCATGGAGGAATTAGGCAGTCTTAAAGACTTAGAAGAACTACTGGATGAAAATACCAATGAAAGAGAACAAAAATGGAGAAGTAAATTAAGAAATAAATCTACTTATGTTCCAAAAAGTATTTACCTGCCTCAAATACAGATTTTCAATAATTTGGTCTGTCAAGAAATCACAAATTTAAAATTGGATCCAAAAATACACAATCTGTCCTACAAAGAGAAAACGGCACTTAAAGAAATGCAAGATTGGGAAGATGTGGTCATTCGCAACTCTGATAAAGGGGGCAACATCGTAATTTGGCCTTTGGAAATGTACCTAAGAGAAGTGAACAAGCAACTCAATGACAAAAAATGCTATTCGAAATTGCTATTCAACCCCATTGAGGGATATCAACAAATATACAATCACATGATTTGTAAAGCATATAGAGAGGCAGTAATAACAGAAAAAGAGAGGAAATTTCTGGAAGTACCTAATCCAAAAGTGGCCACACTATATCTCATTCCAAAAATTCACAAAAATCAGACAAACCCCCCAGGGAGACCCATACTATCTGGCATTGGTTGCCTTACAGAGAAAGCGAGTCAATACATCGACCACAGACTAAGAAATTTTGTACAGGAATTGCCCTCTTATGTTCAGGACACTATGGAGGTCCTACAAAAGTTAGATAACATCTATATAGAAAAAAAGACATGGCTAGTGACATCTGATGTCGAAGCGTTATATACATCCATTGACCATGATAAGGGAGTACAGGCGGTAAAATACTTTTTGACACAAAAATCTGAAGAAGATGAAAACCACAATAAATTTATCATCGACTTGCTGAAATTTGTCTTACAGTATAATTTTTTCACCTTCGATAATGGCTTTTATTTGCAGACAAGAGGAACAGCAATGGGGACAGCATGCGCCCCCACTTACGCTAATTTATTTATGGGTTGGTGGGAGGCAGAGCATGTATTTACGGAAAATAACACACAATATACTGATCATATACCCCTATGGATAAGATTCATTGACGACATTCTGTTTATATGGGAGGGCTCTTGTGAAGCATTACAGGAGTTCCTAACCATATTAAACCAGAACGATCTAAACATCAGGTTAACATCTGAAATGAGTCAAAAAGAAATTGCTTTCCTTGATCTAAAAATAATCAAAGAGGAAGATGGAAGAATCACCACAGATCTGTACAGGAAGAAAACTGCAACAAATAGTGTACTACATAAATCAAGTGCACATGCACCGGGTACCCTGAGAGGACTGCCAACAGGGGAATTCCTAAGAACTAGACGCAATTGTACAGATTTAAATACCTTCAAAATAAGGGCGAAAGAACTGGAAGAAAGACTGACCATCAGAGGGTATAGTAAGACAAGTATTAGAAAAGCAAGGAACAAAGCGATGAACACCAATAGGAGAGAACTCCTGAAAAAGAAAAACAAATTAAAGGACAATAAAACAAGACTGATCCTAACTTACACTTCGCAAACCAATCAAATAAAAGAAATCATTCAAAAGCATTGGCATATTCTAACATCAGATCCAGCATTGAGAGTACAACTGGGAGAAAAACCAGAAATCGGATTCAGACGAGCCAAAAACATGAAAGACATGCTAACACAAAGTCACTATAACAGCAAGAGAACATTGACGGCCTTTACTCCAGGCTCTTTTAAATGTGGAACATGTTCCACATGTCAGTATGTCAAAAAAACCAACAGCATAATGGATAGGTTCGGTCAAATCCACAAGATCAATAAATACATAAGCTGCAATACCCAGGGGGTAATCTATGTACTGCAATGCACGTGCCAACTTTATTACGTAGGCATGACGACCCGCAAGATAAGAATTCGCCTAATGGAACATCTTAGAAATATTAAGAATGCCAGAAAAGATGTAGAGGATGGCAAAGCAATAACCAGTGTGGCATCACATTTTCTATCCAAACATAATTCTAGCCCCAAAGGTCTTCAATGTTGGGGAATAGAACATATCAAACTAGGAGTAAGGGGAGGAGACCTGGAAACAGCTCTGCTTAAAGCTGAGAGCAAGTGGATATATCTATTAAACACAGTACATCCAAATGGAATAAATGAAAATAACAACTATTTTGTATTTCTATGATAAGTAGAAGCAACATTTCCTGCAAAGCTGAATATAGATGTACACACTAGTCAGAAATATAGAAATACATAAGAATCCAATTCATTTCCCATATAGATGCACAGTGATGCACATACAAGTCAGGGATGCAATCCAAACGAAAATAACTCAACACACATTTTAATAAAAGCAATTGTAAGAACCCTTGAGAACTGGGTAATAGGATAAAGGGAAGATAAAAAAGTTTGGAATAACATTATTTAATATCCAGAATGCAAGAACACGGTTAATTCCTTATATCATTTTAAAAAACACAATAGCACTAAAGCACCAAGGTAACACTATAAGTAAGTGTTGGCACACAACAACTCATGAGAGCACTAAAAAATATATAATACCAGTATGGTATATAATAAGTTAAAGAGACCAAAGTCCCTTCATTACATCACTTTATAAGACACAATAGAACCTAATCACTAAGGTAACACTATAAGTTGATGACGGCACATAACAATTTGAAAAAATACACAATACCAGTAAGGTATGCAACAAGTAAAAGAGAATAATAACACTGAGGACCGATTGATATAACTTAATAAAATTAAGTTAGATGGGAATACAAGTAATATCACAAAATAAGTGTATCATTCAGTTTTAACATGAACACAAGGTCACTAATAGGCACAGTAAAAGAGCACCCAGCAAAGATTTGGAAAGGTATTAGTTTTCTCCACACTGAGCACAAAGTAACATTCACGCTAAAGGAGATAAGTTTATTCACAACGAGCATACAGCAAATCAAAATCAAACAACAAAAAATTCATTTCAGAACAATCAACAGAAAAACTCATTTCAGAATAATATTTACACAGACAATTGTACAGACAGAAAAAAGTCAAAAATAATATTCGACAAATAATAATATAAAAAGAAATAAAAAATAAAAATTAAAAAATAAAAAACAAAAAAATAAAAAATGCAGGAAATCCAATACAATTCATGAAGAATCATGTAAACGATAGAACAGTGAAAAACAGTAAACATAGAAATACAAAGGAAAACAACTATTGTACTAATTCATACAGAAGAATAATATTATTAATATTACCCAAGTCATTTATTATAGCTGTGTCAATGTTTATCAAGCTGTTAAAAATTAAAATATTTAAACCTAGGTACCAGAAATATATGAGAAAATTTATTAACAATAACACTTCCTCTTAGAAGAGTACATGACACCATAAATAACCCATACTCACGGTTAATATAATGGAAGAACAATTATATAATAGTATAACACATGGCACGTCTATGATCTATCAAATTCACAACCAAAATGAATGTTAGTGTTCATTATGTTGTTAAAATTGAAATATTTAAACCTAGGCATTGAAATATATTAGAAAATATTACCAACAATAACACTTCTTCTTAGAAGAAAACATGACACCAATAAGGGTAAAAATAACACATATCCATGGAAAAACATACATACAATGGTATAACACACGGCACATCTATAATTTACAGTAAAAATGAGTATTGATATATAAACAAAACATCTGTGAATTAAGCAGAGGATGAGGTCCACCTTAAGTTAAAATCAGTAGTCGACCTTAAAACGCAAGTCAGCATTAGACACATTGATCCTAACTGGCTGTACATACGAGATTGACAGCCAAGACTAACAAATGAAAATAGGGTAGAGGCGGAACTTCCGGAATGGAAAATAAATAAAGGCTTTGAAAATCGGCGGCCCGCCACCTTTGATAAAGCCGTAACTGGCGAAACGCGTCAGGGGGGTTGTGTGGGACAATGGGGTCCCACTAAAGTGCGATATATATGTATTTTAATGTAATCTATCTCCAATAGTGTTAAAACGAACAAGTAATGGGAAGCGTAATAGACAGTGTGTGAATGCATGCCAGTGTGTAAGGGTTAAACTTGATAAGCACCGAAACAGAACTTATGGGTAACTTTATTTAAACAAATAACCCGAGAGTAACCGCACTAGTGTTACAAGGGAACTTAACCCAGCAAAGGCATCGGCTGTGAATAGACTGATAACCGAACCTGACTTAGCATTAGTGACACACTGCATTACTAAGCTGTAGTGAATAACAGCGTGGAGCGGTAGCCAGGGAACTATGGCAAATATCATTACAAGTAAACCATAAAGATACAATACACTGCCACACTCAGCTGTAGTAAACAACAGCGTAGAGCGGCAGTCAGGGAACCGTTGTTAGAATTATCATAAGTTAACATAACGACACAATACCGGGTGTTGGTTATGACTTACATAGAAGTACAATTATTAGTTAAAGTTAATGGGTATCAAGTGAAACTAAACTCAGAGGCTGAATATAATTAATAATTCACATAGAAGTACATCTATCAGCTATGGCTATGAATATTGAGTAAAACCGAAACTCAGAGGCAGAACATATTTATAATCACAGATATCAGAGCCCACAGCAAGGGAACAAAATGAGAGTGCTGTAATATCGTAAACTTATAAAAACACTTCAGAATTATACATTACGTGTGTTATAAGAGTAAAATTAAAAACAAGCTTTCACTATAAAGACAACCAGTGTTTTAATTCCTAGCAAGAAACCGAAATCAAAGTGTTGCAACATTGTACGCTTAAAATAACACTGCAGAATTACATTTTATATGGTTAGCTGGGGAATACACCCAATACATAGAAGCCAAGTACTAATAAGTTGAATAAAATCTAAAGGTGGATGTTGGAACTATAAACAAAACAGTCTCTGAGCACCCAGTAAAGAAAGAGACAGATATATATATAGATATATATATATATACACATAATCACCCCGCCATCCATATGTAAAAGGGTTTGCGTAAAAAATAAACAAGACAAAAAGAAAGAATTTGAATAGTGGGTTCTAGAGCAAAATTACTCGTCAAAATTCAAGCAAATTGGTGTCTTTATTGAATCAAGTATTCAAAACTATACAGTAAAAACACACGCAACATAAATATGAGATCACTTTATTTATAAGGAGTGAAGAAAAATCATAGGTTTCCATTCATATGTGGGAAGAATTTATGTAATAACCTCGAATATAAGAGATAACCAAACACGAGCACACGTACCTTTACATAACCAAGTACAACAGATCTCAAGATACCCAACTATTACCAAGTTCTATGTATTAACATAAATAAAATCTGACAATCCCTGCTGTCACTCAGGTTTAATCACAACCCACTTTACACTAATTTAAGTCTCGAAGAACATAAGAGACTACCAAATACAACCAATACCCATTACAAGTTTGTGATCAATCTGGTTTTATTAATAAAATAAAGTACCGACTAGTCTAACTAATACCACATACAAAAGTATTAAATAAGCCGGTCACTTGAGCAATTCGACAAAAACCAGAAATAATTGACACTTGCTATTCAGAGATAGAGAGATTTTAATTTGTTTGTTTGTGTTCACCCATTTTTTAAAGTGAGAAATAAAAGTTAAATTTTAAAGGCATCAGTGGCTCTACCCTAGTCTGGGCAGAGAGTGCTACATAGCATTTCTTTCCTGGGAACTATTCCCAATTTGTCTGCACATTCTGATTTATGTTCACGTCAAATGGATCTCTTCCTCATACAGTAAGCTTACATAACAAATATGTGTTCTAATATATACATGTATGGTTGTGCAACAGGAGAAAATCTAATATAGAATATTGATATGCTACTTATTGTCGTCTCAGGTTCATGCCCATAGGGCCGAGTGATATATTGGATCTCAGATATAACTATCCAAAAAAAAAATATATGGTGCAGAGTACTATGTCCTAAGACTTTATTGTAAACAGTGCTTATGAAAACTGCAGGCTCTTCATGATTAACAATAAAACTCTCATCCTGCAATTATTGGGCAACTTTAAGATATAAGCATCTGCCTTATCAGCCTATAACTTACTCAACAGCCAAGGGATGTTAGAGCTATGAGTAACAGAGAAACAACACTCTGACAAGTACGGATTTTTGTTTAATATTTTATTGAAAAATTCTCTTAATGTTATCGGTGACAACTGTGTATATTCCAATTGTAACAGCCTTCATAATGTCTTTTTCTTGCAATTCTAAAAAAGCTCCTGATATGGAGAATTTTATAATAAGCTATATATAGTTTCGTATTTTACTACCTCTATTTAGGAAAGCAGTTTTTGAAAATCTTTCAGTTTATATGTTTAGATACTTAGCCTAAGTCTATAACCACCTAGTTAACCCGTTGATAGACTGCAGGTTAACCGGCAAGACAATGGTCCTGCACAAAAGATATAAAGGACACCAATGGGCAGGGGAGCGATACTCTAGTGAAGCCAACTTTATCCCATAGGTTTTAGTTAGAACCCCATGATATTATATGTTTTCATTTTGAAGTCCTAGGCTACAATCGCCCTGGTTGAATGGGTGACTCTAGATATAATATTAGAAGAAATGAAAATATTACAAGCTTTTCTGGCTGGGTTAATATATATACATATAATTTGAATGGCCTCAGCGCCTGTTGGGAACCTGTATGCCTGGGGGCGGGTGACTCCTAGCAGTGACCCAAAATTGTAATGCAAAGGAAAGAGTCTTGAGAAAGGCCTAGTACAGGCCGAAACGTGTAGACCAGCACTGGTAAGCCTTATTGCATTATTTGCCATTTTTTAGAACATACTGCACTATATTTTGTTTCTGCTTTTCCCCACAGGTGGATCGTTTATTGTCACTTGTTTCATCATGTTTTTGATTTTTAAACTTTTATAATAGTTTGGGACTTTGCAGCACATAGTTATATTTTGATTTTTGCTACACCACCACCATTCCCCTAAATACATCACCTCCTATTTGGATTTGATTTGGATCATATTTATTGAACACACCGAATTTGGAACACACTTATTATTATTATTTTTTCACATTTTTCAGACTTTTAATATTTTATATTTATATATTTTTTATTGGAGTTTATATTGGAGTTTTTATTGAAGATTTTTTGGTTTCTCACACACACCACAGGATTACTGACACCACTTTGGATTGACTATAGACATTTTTTGATTTTCCATTTTTTATATTTTTGATATATTTTTGTATTTCTGGACTCACTTTTATTCATATTTCGGATATTTATACATTTCGGATAGATTTGGGACCCTCTGGCTTTCAAAGTTTGATTGTACATTATCTGACTATTGTTTTTGCATTTACCATTGTTTTTATTGATTGTTTATCTGTTTTAACTTTTTAAATTCATCATGGATCCATGAAGTTTAGATTATACTATTTACTACATTGTTTTTAATTGCTTTTAATTACTGTCCTATTACTTTTTTATCTACATGTAATAAAGGTGCTATTATTTTTATACATCATTACCTAGCCCCTTAGGGTAGGCGCCTGGGCATCCTTTCCTTAATATATATACACTTACAGCAGCCCAGTATACAATGCAGTAATAAATAATACTCTCAAGATTGCCAGGTTTTATGGGAATGGGAACCAGTCATACTCATACTCAGGGTACATAGACCATTTATGTGGATACTCTGTAAGGTAGTAGATATGTATGCGACCGAGGCGGTATGTTTCCTCAACCGGTCAGTAAGACCACAACCTTCAGTTTATCCCACTGCCAACTGGTTGCTATGTTCTGGCTGATTATGTTATCTTGGTAGTTGATAGATGCAACAGGCTAATACACCTATATCTAGTATTTCTGTATGTCTAGTAGTAGGTTGTTAATTTTATGTATCCTTTTGACATATTGTTTCCAATACCGGAACTTTAGGATTTTTCCCAAGTAATATTTATTCTCTACTATTTTAGTTTCTAGCGGGATCTTTACCACCAGTTAATTTGAGACTTCAAATTCCAGTGAGATACAAGTCAGCTGTTCGACATCAGCCACGTAACACCCTAATTTCTAATTTTTAGTTATTGACTCTGCCCCCTTCCATTATAGAACTATGTGATTTGCCTGAGTTTTTGTTTTTTGCGGTCTCCCTTGATACATACCGCACTTAAAATTAAGACTTTCCTAAATGCCCAGATTCAGGTGGCTCAGGTTCCTTCTAACCTAATATTTTTAATCTCTATATATTGTAAGCCACATATTGCGGTTTGTCTACTATATTATTCTGGGCTTTAGTACGATATCACCTATACTCATTAGGTTAACAACCTTATAAGTCATTTAGGAATTGTAATATCCTTGTAATGTTTCTTTATCCTCAAATTAACAGGTTGTTTATTTTCAGTTTACATTTGTTGTTAACTTTGTTATTACATTTCCCTATCCAACTTTTATTTAAATAATTAGGCGCAAGAGGTCTTAAATGCTCATTAAGGGAAATATTTCTAAGAAACATATGAAAATATGAGGTTCATCTTTTGAATATTTAAACATTTCTGTACAGCATCAGATTCGACTGTAAACATATATTAGGACATTTGATATGTTCCTGCACTAAATGCTTGTGGTTCCATAGGAACAGGTGCAGTCCGTGTATGTTTATTTTGAATGCATACTGTAAATTATTGTTGTGTTATGTTTTATAACTTGCTGATGATAATTGTCTGTATGCTTATATGAGAACCTCAATAAAAATTATTTGAAATTTTTTTTTTAGAGGTCTGGGTACTTTTACTGCACATCTTTAAACCTAGTAAGAATATGCAGCTCAGCTTGTGATCCATTCCAGCTATATATGGATTAAGGATAGAAAACAGAGTGTCAGAGGGGGCTGTTACTAGTGGTGTTCCTCAGGGGTCAGTTCTGGGGCCTGTTTTGTTTATTTATTAGTGATATCAGCAAATGGCTACAGGGGAAAAGAATGCCTTTTTTCAGATGATACAAAAGTTTGTAATAGAGTAGATGGCATGCTTGGGGGGGGGGGGGCGACAAAATGAGAAGTGATATACAAAAATTGGAGGATTGGACAAATGACTGGGATCTATAGTTAAAAACTGCAAAATTATGCATTTAGGGAAGAAAAATCCAAACATTAAATAGATTTAATGACACTTAACTGACTGTTACAAATGAGAAACGGGATTTGGGAATTATTATTTCAGATGATTTAAAATTAAGTAAATAATATAGTACAGCGGGTAAGGCCAGTTGTATTGGTAGAGGTATTTGCCGCAGAAATAGTAAGGTTCTTATGCCACTTTACAGATAATTAGTTAGAGCTCATCTTGAGTATTGTGTGCAGCTCTGGAGGACATATCTGCAGAAGGATAGAAACAAACTTAAATCTGGGTAAAGGAGGGCTACCAAAATGATACATGGTCTAAAAATTAAAACTTACCAGGAAAGTCTCAATGACCTAAATATGTACAGCTTAGAGAAGGGAAATAGGTGATACAATGGTAACTTTCAAGTATATTAAGGGGGCTTACTAAAGCTGAGGCTGTGAGTATTTTTCATAAAAAGAAAAATTCAAGAACAAGGGGTCATGATCTCAAGCATAAGGGTAGTATATTCAGGAGTAATTTGCGGGAGCACTTTTTTACAGAAACGGTGATTGATTCATGGAATAAACTTCCACAAGAGGTGGTAATGACAAACACTGTGGGGGACTTTAAGAATCCCTGGGATAAGCATAAGGCTATCCTACGAACTGGATAAGTTTATCATTTTAGGAAATATCGGGCAGACTTGCTGGGCCTATGGTTATTATCTGCCATCAAAATCTATCGGCTAGATTTAGAGTTTTGTCGGTAACGACCCGCGTAGCTAATGCCGGCTTTTTTCTGGCCACACCTTTAAAATAACTCTGGTATTGAGAGTCCATATAATGTCAGCGTTAGGCTCCAAAAAAGGAGCGTAGAGCATATTTAACGCAACTGCAACTCTCGATACCAGAGTTGCTTACGGACGCGGCCAGCCTCAAAAACGTGCTCGTGCACGATTCCCCCATAGGAAACAATGGGGCTGTTTGAGCTGAAAAAAAAACTAACACCTGCAAAAAAGCCGCGTTCAGCTCCTAACACAGCCCCATTGTTTGCTATGGGGAAACACTTCCTACGTCTGCACCTAACACCCTAACATGTACCCCGAGTCTAAACACCCCTAACCTTACACTTATTAACCCCTATTCTGCCGCCCCCGCTATCGCTGACCCCTGTATATTATTTTTAACCCCTAATCTGCCGCTCCGTAAACCGCCGCTACTTACATTATCCCTATGTACCCCTAATCTGCTGCCCCTAACACCGCCGACCCCTATATTATATTTATTAACCCCTAATCTGCCCCCCTCAACGTCGCCTCCACCTGCCTACACTTATTAACCCCTAATCTGCCGAGCGGACCGCACCGCTATTATAATAAAGTTATTAACCACTAATCCGCCTCCCTAACCCTATAATAAGCTTGCATTCTATTGGCTGTTCCGATCAGCCAATAGAATGCGAGCTCAATCTGATTGGCTGATCGGATCAGCCAATCGGATTGAACTTGATTCCGATTGGCTGAATATTCCTACCTTAATTCCGATTGGCTGATAGAATCCTATCAGCCAATCGGAATTCGAGGGACGCCATCTTGGATGACGTCATTTAAAGGAACCGTCATTCGGCTAGTAGGCGTCGGGAGAAGAGAATGTTCCGCGTCGGATGGAAGATGATGGCTCCCGAAGAAAGAAGATTGAAGATGCTGTTGATAGAAGACTTCATCCGGATCATGGACCTCTTCAGCTTCCGCTTGGATGAAGACTTCATCCAGATCATGGACCTCTTCAGCTCCCGCTTGGATGAAGACTTCAGCCGGATCATGGACCTCTTCAGCCCCCCGCTTGGGCTTGGATCAGGACATCGGAGGAGCTCTTCAGGACGGATCGGTGAACCTGGTATGGTGAAGATAAGGTAGGAAGATCTTCAGGGGCTTAGTGTTAGGTTTATTTAAGGGGGGTTTGGGTTAGATTAGGGGTATGTGGGTGGTGGGTTGTAATGTTGGGGGGGGTATTGTATGTTTTTTTTTACAGGCAAAAGAGCTGAATTTCTTGGGGCATGCCCCGCAAAGGGCCCTGTTCAGGACTGGTAAGGTAAAATAGCTTTGAACTTTAGTAATTTAGAATAGGGTAGGACATTTTGTTATTTTGGGGGGCTTTGTTATTTTATTAGGGGGCTTAGAGTAGGTGTAATTAGTTTAAAATTGTTGTAATGTCTTTCTTATGTTTGTAAATATTTTTTTATTTTTTGTAACTTAGTTCTTTTTTATTTTTTGTACTTTAGTTAGTTTATTTCATTGTAGTTATTTGTAGGTATTGTATTTAATTAATTTATTGATAGTGTAGTGTTAGGTTTAATTGTAGGTAATTGTAGGTATTTAATTTAATTTATTTATTGCTAGTGCAGTGTTAGGTTTAATTGTAACTTAGGTTAGGATTTATTTTACAGGTAAATTTGTAATTATTTTAACTAGGTAGCTATTAAATAGTTCTTAACTATTTAATAGCTATTGTACCTGGTTAAAATAAATACAAAGTTGCCTGTAAAATAAATATAAATCCTAAAATAGCTACAATGTAATTATAATTTATATTGTAGCTATATTAGGATTTATTTAACAGGTAAGTATTTAGCTTTAAATAGGAATAATTTATTTAATAAGAGTTAATTAATTTCGTTAGATTTAAATTATATTTAATTTAGGGGGGTGTTAGTGTTAGGGTTAGACTTAGCTTTAGGGATTAATACATTTATTAGAATAGCGGTGAGCTCCGGTTGGCAGATTATGGGTTAATAATTGAAGTTAGGTGTCGGCGATGTTAGGGAGGGCAGATTAGGGGTTAATACTATTTATTATAGGGTTAGTGAGGCGGATTAGGGGTTAATAACTTTATAATAATAGCGGTGCGGTCCGCTCAGCAGATTAGGGGTTAATAAGTGTAGGCAGGTGGAGGCGACGTTGAGGGCGGCAGATTAGGGGTTAATAAATATAATATAGGGGTCGGCGGTGTTAGGGGCAGCAGATTAGGGGTACATAGCTATAATGTAGGTGGCGGCGCTTTGCGGTCGGCAGATTAGGGGTTAATTATTGTAGGTAGCTGGCGGCGACATTGTGGGGGGCAGGTTAGGGGTTAATAAATATAATACAGGGGTCGGCGGTGTTAGGGGCAGCAGATTAGGGGTACATAAGTATAACGTAGGTGGCGGTCGGCAGATTAGGGGTTAAAAAAAATTAATCGAGTGGCGGCGATGTGGGGGGACCTCGGTTTAGGGGTACATAGGTAGTTTATGGGTGTTAGTGTACTTTAGAGTACAGTAGTTAAGAGCTTTATGAACCGGCGTTAGCCCAGAAAGCTCTTAACTACTGACTTTTTTCTGCGGCTGGAGTTTTGTCGTTAGATTTCTAACGCTCACTTCAGCCACGACTCTAAATACCGGAGTTAGAAAGATCCCATTGAAAAGATAGGATATGCAAATGACGTAAGGGGATCTGCGGTATGGAAAAGTCGCGGCTGAAAAGTGAGCGTTAGACCCTTTTTTGAGTGACTCCAAATACCGGCGGTAGCCTAAAACCAGCGTTAGGAGCCTCTAACGCTGGTTTTCACGGCTACCGCCAAACTCCAAATCTAGGCCTATGTTTCTATAAAGTCTTTAATACTCCTCTGCATTCATGTTGCTCGAATTCATAGAAAGGACTGGTACTTTACATACAGTGCACAGTCCTGAACAAGGTGTGGGGCAGGGTATGGTTAAAAGAAGCATGGCGAGCAGAACAAAAGGACCCTTTCTTATCAACCAATCACAACTCTGCTCATCTATAATGTATCAATCTATATAGTTCACACATGTGTAGAAGGAGAAAAAAAATAGTGATTTAAAGGAATAGAACGTGTTAGGTAAAACATTTAAATAGTTAAATTATTTTAAATTTGTAAAACAAACTACTTTATATCAATACTGCATCTCAGCGACTCTGGCTGCCCCTCTATCCGCATCAATTTATTTCATTTTTTAACCTTATATGGACTGAGCGTTCCTGCATAGCCAAAGGCAATGACCTGCCCTTTCCTATGTCTAGCCTGTGATGGAGCTTGTGTTATAAAAGATCCAAACTTTATGTATACTGGCTATGTAACCCACCCATGCCTTGCATGGGGACAAATTGACACTGGTATTCAATTAAAGGGGCAGTCTAGTCAAAATTAAACTTTCATGATTCAGATTGGACATGCAATTTTAAACAACTTTCCAATTAACTTTTATCATCAAATTTGCTTTGTTCCCTTGGTGGTATTTTTGAAAAGCTAATCCTAGCTAGGCTCAAACTGATTGCTCAAACTGATTTCTAAACCGTTGAAAACCGCCTCTTAGCTCAGAGCATTTTGAAAGTTTTTCACAGTTAGACAGTACTAGGTCATGTGTGCCATATAGATAACAGTGTGCTCACTCTTGTGGAGTTAATAAGGAGTCTGCACTGATTGGCTAAACATCATGACTGTCAAAAGCACTGAGATAAGGAGGCAGTCTGGAGAGGCTTGATTACAAGGAAATCACAGAGGTAATATGTGTATTAATATAACTGTGTTGGTTATGCAAAATTGGGGAATGGGTAATAAAGGGATTATCCATCTGTTTAAACAATACAAATTCTGGTGTAGACTGTCTCTTTAATGGTAAACCTTGATACTGGCTGTTTTTCAAAGGATTTTTACCTTTTCCAATGTGACATTTTAGACTTTATAAAAACTAATTTGTGTCTAACTCAAGCAGAATCTCTCGGTTTTTTTGCACAATTTTTCCCATGTCATCATTCATATTTATGCTGTTTAATAAAATATTTCAAATCAGAATTTTAAATGATCAAATGAAATATGATCATTGAATTGTTTAATAATGATTGCAATTAAAGTGTTTGGAGGTTTAAGTGTGTTAATAATAAAGTTGAGCAAAATTGTATGATTTTTTTTAATTACATAAATTAATTTATAGTTTTAATTAAGGTAAATAAATTTTCACTCATACATATTAGGAATTAATCATCAATACTGAATTATCTGTCATGGCTGTGTAACTTTTATTTCCATGAAGATCTCTGAAAATCCTTGCAATAACCTGTTTATACATCAATCAATAAATGTGTTTCTAACAGCTGTTTGATTTTCACATGGCTATCTATTTTGAAACAATTTTATTATAATATATATATATATATATATATATATATATATATATATATCTAGGGGGATTAAATATATATCTAGGGGGATTACATAAGTCTGTGAACCCTGACTTGTTCCCAGTTTGTTTGATTGAGAGCTTGCATTGTATGGCTGTATTAGGGACCCAGGTTTTGGGAGAGACCTTGATGTGGTACCTGGGCTTGTCCAATTTGGCCAGATGCGGTAACTAACCCTACCAGTTTTGTTTTTAATTTTAGCTGAGATCTTGCAAGCGAGTGCTGGACTTTCTCTACATGTTGTATTAATTTATTTTGTCATTTTCCCAATGGGCCTTGCACCCAGACTTGTCTGGGGTTAACTACCTGTGATTCTAGGGACAGAACAGCTTTCTGAGAGTGCTATTGAGCACCCAGGGCTGAGCATGTTGCAGTATCATAGGATGTGTACCCAGTCTAAGAGTGCAGTCCTCTTCCGTGTTTATATATATATATATATATATATATATATATATATATATATATATATATATATATATATGTATATATATATATATATATATATATATATATATATATATATATATATATATATATATATATAGTATGTATGTATATATATATATATATATACAGAGAACATGGCAACTTGGGTGATTTTTCATACTAATTCAATGATTTATTAGAATTCAATTTAAAATTGATATAAAAAAAAAACACTCAATCTGTTTTGAAACTTTAATTTTAGTGTTTGTCAAGATAGAAACCAAACATCTGTTTATCAGTTAAGTACCACATGGAACATATAGGATTTCTTGCCATAAGCCAAAACAAAAATTCCATATTCAGAGTTAAACTCACACAGGAGGGTTTCCCTGGAAGGTGACAGGGTGTGGTGAGAACCTTTAGAGCACTACTAAACTAGTGCAAGGAAAAATCATCATTGTCTTTTTTCTGTTTTCAATTTGCTCAAATTAAAAATAAAGATTGGAAGAATTCTTTAACTTTTGCTGTTAAATCATATGTTTTAACAGTAAAACTGAGCTATAGGGCATGGTACAGAGCACCTATGGGATAATTCAAGATTTCTGAATTGTTATACATACCAACAAGAATAATGGGATATCACATTGAAATGTGAAAAGTAAAAAACAAATAAGTATTGATGTTTTGTATGCTAGTTATAGAGCAATGCTTACCTGCGTTGTTGTGTGGAGCTGAATAAGAGAATGATTCATCTTTTTCTGCAAATCTTCTTCTCGTTTATTAAGCACAACACTATATTTTTCAGTTGGATTCCAATACTGTAAATAAAAAAGGAAAAGCATTTTATGGCCAAAGAACAATTAGTTAATTAATTGAAACCACAACCTTTCCAACACTTTCTACTCATGTTTACTGCTTTATTTATATTTATTTATATATATATATATATATATATATATATATACACACACACAACAAAAGTTTAGGCACCCCTGACAATTTCCATGATTTTCATTTATAAATAATTGGGTGTTTAGATCAGCAATTTCATTGGGACACACAATTGGTTTGGTGAGCCAATTAAGCCTTGAACTTCATAGACAGGTGCATCCATTCATGAGAAAAGGTATTTAAGGTGGCCAATTGCAAGTTGTTGTTCTCTTTGACTCTCCTCTGAAGAGTGGCAACATGGGGGCCTCAAAACAACTCTCAAATGAACTGAAAACAAAGATTGTTCAACATTATGGTAAAGGGGAAGGCTACAAAAAGCTATAGCAGAAATTTAAGCTGTCAGTGTCCACTGTGAGGAACATAGTGAGGAAATGGAAGACCACAGGCACAGTTCTTGTTAAGGCCAGAAGTGGCAGGCCAAGTAAAAAATCAGAGAGGCAAAGGATGGTGAGATCGGTCAAAAACAGCCCACAGACCACCTCCAAAGACCTACAACATCATCTTGCTGCAGATGGTGTCACTGTGCATCGTTCAACAGTTCAGCGCACTTTGCACAAGGAGAAGCTGTATGGGAGAGTGATGCGGAAGAAGCCTTTTCTGCACACACGCCACAAACAGAGTCGCTTAAGGTATGCAAATGCACATTTGGACAAGCCAGCTTCATTTTGGAATAAGGTGCTGTGGACTGATGAAACAAAGATTCAGTTATTTGGTCATAACAAGGGGCATTATGCATGGCGGCAAAAGAACACAGCGTTCCGAGACAAACACTTGTTACCCCACAGTAAAATTTGATGGATGTTCCATCATGCTGTGGGGCTGAGGGGCCAGTGCCGGTACTGGGAATCTTGTTAAAGTTGAGGGTCGCATGGATTCCACTCAATATCAGCAGATACTTATTTATGTATTTTATTATTTATTTATAAAATATTTTACCAGGAAGGATACATTGAGATTTCTCTCACTTTCAAGTATGTCCTGGGTCCACAAAACATTGCATTGATACAATAGGGTACAATAAAATACAAAAAACAATAATAATACACAATATATGCAAAAATTTAACATAGAACAGGTAGGAAATATATAATCAACCATGACAGGAGCATTCTGTTTTGAGATATGTAGAGAGGGATCTCTTAAAGGATATTAGGCTTGGGGAAGGTTTGAAAGTGTACGGGAGGTTGTTCCATAATTGTGGAGCTCTGTAGGAAAAGGAGGATTGAGCTGCTTTCTTTTTGTATTGAGGCAAACTAAGTAATGTGCTGGTACAGGATCAGAGATTATAGGAGGTGGGAATAGCCGGGGAGAGCATTCTGCTCAGGTAGGGTGGGAGCTTCCCAGAAAAGCTCTTAAACACAAGGCTGGAAATATGGAGGGTGTGTCTGGATTCCAGCAACAGCCAGTTTAGTTCTTTTAGCATGTCACAATGGTGGGTCCTGTAGTTACATTGTAGCACAAAGAGGAAGAAGGAGTTATACAATGTATTAAGTTTATTAAGGTGAGATTGGGGTGCAGGTGCATATACTACATCCCCATAATCCATGATCAGCATCAGCATTTGCTGTACAATCTTTTCCGTTACTGTAGGGCAGGATTTGTTTCTGTACAGGGCACCTAGTTTTGAATAAAGTTTAGATGCAAGTTTTTCTATGTGGAGGCCAAAAGATAGATTGGGGTCTAACAATATACCCAAGTATTTGAAAGACTGTGGTCAGTGTGCAATTATTATTTTTTTGATGCATAGATGGGAATTTTGTAGTTTGTGTAGTTTAGATCCCGTTTCAAAGATCATTGTGACAGTTTTGTCAGCGTTTAAGAAGAGTTTGTTTTTTGAGATCCACTTTTTTTTACCTCTGTGAACTGGTCTTGGAGCACTGCTTCAAACTGCAGCAGATTGGATTTTTTTTGCATAGATTACCGTGTCATCTGCGTACGTGTGTACAGTTGAGGATTTGCAGACATTAGGCAGATCATTTATAAATAATGTGAATAGTAGGGGGCCAAGAATGTAACCTTGGGGAACACCACACGTGACTGGGAGAGGGAGGGAGTCGCTGTCAGAAATGGAGACATATTGTGATCGATCCGATACATATGATCAAACCAAGTTAGCGGACGATCACCAATACCTGAGTTTTTTAATTTGAGCAGTAGAATGTCATGGTCTACTATGTCAAAGGTCTTTGCAAAATCAAGTAGAATAGCTCCAGTTAGGTCTACTTGTTCCATGCCAGTTTGGATATTGTTGCAAACTTTTAGGAGGGCAGTTGTAGTGGAGTGATTTGGCCGAAAACCTGATTGATCAGGGGTCAGATAGTTAGATTGCTGGTAATACTCACATAATTACGTATGGACACATTTTTCTGAGATTTTTGACAATACTAGGAGCAATGATATTGGGCGATAGTTAGAAACCAAGGTTATCTCCCCACTTTTATGGATAGGCACTCAGGGCCGGATTTACATCTCAGGTGGCTGTAGGCACAAAAACCTGAAGCCTGGTATAGCAATTGCCAGCACACTGAGCTTCAACAGCATTGCAGGGATTTTATCAGGTCCAGACTGGTTTTTCATTTTTAGATTATTAAGGTGTTGGTTAATAAACTCACAGTGATACAGCTCCTGGTGGAAAGTGCACGTGAAGACCTGTGGGTAGCTGTCAAACTCCCCAAATAACATATATTCAATAAATGTTCGGTCCACAGCACTTAGATAAAAGTTCACTTTATTGGATACAGATTAAACAAAGAAAGTGACGTTTCAGGGTTGCCCCTTTAATCATAATATGATTAAAGGGGCAACCCTGAAACGTCACTTTCTTTGTTTTATCTGTATCCAATAAAGTGAACTTTTATCTAAGTGCTGTGGACCGACCATTGATTGAATAAAGGTGCTTCTTAATGACATTGATGGGTACAGGTCTAAAATTGAACTTCTCTATATTGGGTCTTTGCAGATTTAGTGGGACCTGATCCACATTTGTAGTTTCAGGATGTGTGTCATTTATTAGTTTGTCAATCAGGGTGGTGGAGCATCCGACAAAATAATTGTTAAAGGCATTTGCTACGTCTAAGGGAAGTTGCAGGGTTTGGTTGTCCACTTTGACAGTGGAGGGTTGGGAGTGGATTGGGGGAGTTTGTAAGTTATTTATGACTTTCCAAAACTTTCTAGGGTTTGATATGTTGTTATTCAGATTTTCACAGATATATTGGGCCTTAGCCAATTTTGTTTGTTTAGCACATATATTTCGCAATTATCTATATACACAGTGATCGTTCATAGAACCAGTATGCTTGAACTTTGACCACAATGAATCCTGAAACTGGTACATTTGAATGAGGTCAGCTGTGATCCAATTCAAATGTGCTCCATTTACTCTAACCTTACGCAGTGGGGCATGCAAATTCCAAACTTCAGACTGAAAGAATTCAACTGCGGAGTCTAAATCTGGGATTAGGTTTAATCTGTGCCAGAGGAGGTTCTTGATGTCATTTAGAAATGATTGAAGATTACATTTGTTTAAGGACCTGGTGATTTTAACCTTGGGAGATGATTTAGTTGCCTTTTTTTTGCGCATGCAGTACACTAAGCAGTGGTCACTAAAACTGTTAGGGAGAACAACTGCCTCCTTGATTCGGTCAGGAGAAGTGTAGAGAATCCAATTGAGCAGGGTGTGAATATGGCTTTTGATGTTTATGCAAGTTGGGGAGGAGATTAATTGCGTTACACACATTATCTGCGGTTAGCCACGATTCAGAGATCACAATTCCAGAGGCTACCTGTTTGCAGAGATCAGAGGGACAACTAAAATGGAGGTCTGTGTATTTTCTTGCAAGACTGGGGCAGATATACTTTAAAAGAGAGATATATTAGTGTCAGATGGGCCTGCAAAACATTTAAAGGAATGGGGAGGGTATATCTATGGACATTTGAGCTAAGGGTTATTCAAGCAAAAACACAGGGAAGGTTCAAAATTACAGAGATAAGACAGAGGTTATCATGTAGGGGAATAAAACCATTAAACAAAGTACAAGAAAGATATATGGGCCTAAGCTGGTTAAACAAACTTTTAACATAATGGACAGACATAATGGTGACAAAATAGGCATCCAAAACAATAATAAAAGTAAAAAAATAATAATAATAACAACCAATACATATAACAATACACACATCAGAAAATAACAGAGCAGGCAAAACACAATGATATTACTATCTTCTAGAGGCTACCTGTTTGCAGAGAGCAGTGGGACTGCTGAAATGGAGGTCTGTGTATTTTCTTGCAAGACTGAGACAGATATACTTTAAAATCAGGCTGTTTGTGTAATGCTCGTGGGATGCTCCTCTATCAGACTGAACTCGGCCAGTAGTCTTGTTATCCCGGCTTCAAGCCGGAATGATAGGGAATATCCCAGAGCAGAGTAGGTTTGCAAGATTAGATAAATGGCACTCACCACAGGCAGGACAGTCCTTGGTGGCAACAGGCAGGAAACCAGAGACAAACCACTAGGGTGGTCAGGCAGGCAGGGTTTGGCAACAGTAAGGTATTCCAGGGGTAAACCACTAGGATAGTCAGGCAGCCAGGGTTCAGCAACAGTAAGGTAGTCCAGGGGTACACCACTAGGATGTTTAGGCAGGCAGGGTTTGGCAACAGTGAGGCAATCCAGGGCAGAGAGGGATTAACAGGTAGAGTGGTCAGACGAGCAGAGTTCAGCAGCAGTATCAATCCAGCAGTTAAGGGTTAAAGAGGCAGAGTGGTCAGACAAGCAAAGTTCAGCAGCAGTATCAATCCAGCAGTTAAGGGTTGAAGAGGCAGAGTGGTCAGACAAGCAGGGGTCAGCAATAAAATAACAATCCAGCATACAAATCAATAACACCCAGGAGAACAGTAAGTAACACCTACTGTATATATGTGCAAAAATTGGATGCGCCTAATTAATAGCGTGGTGTTAATAGAACCACAAATGGGTCAATATTACTCAAATAGCACCCTTATAGATAAAAAGAAAGAAAAATAAATAAATATATATATATATATATATATATATATATATATATATATATATATATAGTCAGGTAGAAAACAGCACTCTCTGGACTTAAGTTTTAAACAAATAGTTTAATTAGTAACGTTTCGGGGAATGCTCCCCTTCATCAGACCATATATATACATATTTATGAATCTAAATATATACACACTTCCAGAGTTGGGGTAGATTGTAAGAGATTTGGCAGCGCGCTACCGCAAACCTCTTTGGAACCATGCACTTGAAAGGACGACTTAAAATTATTGTCCAGTATTTTATTGAGCATATTTTTGAAAGAGTCTGGGTTTGATAGAAGCTTATCCGTGTTACCTATACCAAATACAATGTATCAAACTTAGAATAGGTATACATGACGGTGGTGTGTAAGTTTAACTGAAAATCAATTGGACCGCTAAGCCCTTGCCAGGATTGGTTCAGATAAAAGGTGTGTTTTGCGCATGCGCACTGCCTTCTTGAGGACGCTGAGAAACTGTATTTAAATTTGTGTTAAGCTGTCAATGTGAATAACCTGATGAAACGGTCGGTGTAAGACTGTGAAACGTCGTATTTTAGTGTTTTTACATTGTTTTAAATTAAAGTCTTTTATATACCATTAAGACTTTGCACAGATTTTTGTACACAGAACTGATTGACCCCATAAGCAATACCAGTGGATAAACCTGTTGGGCAATCACACATCTATCACAGTTTATTGGAGAGCTCCGGGTAATACTATTCACATCTCCTTGTATACGGCTGTCTGATACCAGTTAGCAGTATTTTCGTGGAGCAGTGCGGTTGAACCGGAGGAGAGTCAGCTGTGCGACTCCAATAGCTCAGCTTGCGTTTGTGGCACTTATCAAGTGATTTTCTTCCTGTAAGTAGTACTGAGTGGAAGAGGGGAAATTGCATCTTACCAGTGATAATGCACTATTGTGGCTCCTTCTTTTCTTCCCTATTTTAACACCTACTGTATACTTTTGCTGTGATAGGTAGGACTGTAGTTACTTACATAGGTGCAGGATTCGCGCCACAGGAGATCCAGACTGGCTTCTGCAGGAGAAAGCATGCAGTGATGACGTCACCGCAGCATGCAGAGAGGAGCCGACTCCCCCCTAGGCAACGAGCAGACAGCAGGTTCCGCGTCCCTAGCAACAGCTAGAGCGGCACGGTGCAACATAGCCCCCCTCTCAAGGGTTCCTGCTGGGAACCTGAGTTGGCCTCAAAGGATGAGCAGCATGGAATCTAGAGACCAAGGATGGAGCATGCACATCACGGGCAGGAACCCAGGAACGATCCGACACAGAGTAACCCTTACAATTTACCAGATACTGCAGTTGTCTGTGCCTGTATCTGGAGTCCAGGATCTTAGAAACCTCATATTCAGGGTCACCATGGACCAGGAGTGGAGCAGGAGGAGCTCGGAGCTGGGTATATCTGTTCCTGATGTAAGGCTTGAGTAGTGAGATATGGAAGACTGGGTGTATGCGCAGAGTTTTGAGCAAGGCCATTTTGTAGGCAACAGAAGACAGTCTTTTCAGGACTTTATAAGGACCAATAAACCTAGGCCTCAATTTGTGACAGGGTTGACGTAGACGAATATGTTGAGTAGAGACCCAAACACGTTCACTCTCTGAGAGGGCATATCTAGAGACAGCTGAACGTAGCTGAGAGCGAATACGTTGCCAATGAGTGGCGAGTTCAGTAACATGTCGGTCTAAAGAAGGAACCCCAGTGGATTGAGCAGAAAGAGGGGATACACGAGGTTGATACCCTGCTGCGGCTTGAAATGGAGAACATCAAAGAGAAGAGTGCCAATGAGTGTTTCTTGCCAGCTCCGCTAGGGGTAACAACTCGGACCAGTTGGCATGGAGAGCGTTGACAAAGGATCTAAGATAAGCCTCAAGAACCTGGTTTACTCTCTCAGTTAGACCATTGGTCTGAGGATGGTAGCCAGAAGACAAGGAAACTGTGGTTCCAATCAACTTGAATGCCATAGAGTCATACCACATGCAGAAGGAAGAGAGACAATAATTCTTGGGTAGAAGGCAGTTTTGTTAGGGGTACAAAATGAGCCAGTCTGGAAAAGCGATCCACCACAACCCAGATGACTATATGGTGGTCAGAAGGTGGGAGGTCCACAATGAAGTCCATTGTTATGTGTGTCCATGGTCGTTTGGGAATGGACAATGGTTGGAGCAAGCCGTGAGGCAAGGATCGGGGAGTTTTGTTGGCAGCACAAGTTATACAGGATTTTACATAATCCTGAGCGTCAGCCTTCATAGTAGACCATCATACGTGTTAGGAAAGACGCTTAAAAGTCCTTGTCAAACCAGGATGTCTTGAGAGTTTACTGTCATGCACCCAGGACAGTACGGGAGTGCGTAAGTTCAGAGGTACAACGGGGGCTTCAGGAGGTTTATTGGACCGGGTATGTTGCAGTCTTTGAAGAAGGGTGGTATTCAATTGAGCAACCACACAGGAGGGGGGTATGATATGTTCAAAAGGACCCTTAGAGGAATCACTTGAGTGAGGAAACTGATGGGAAAGGGTATCCGCCTTCTTGTTTTTGGTCCCAGGAAGATAAGAGACCACCAAGTTAAAGCAGGAAAAGAACAAGGCCCACCTGGCCTGTCGAGGATTAAGTCGATGAGCTGTCTCTACGTAAGTCAGATTCTTGTGGTCAGAGATTATCTGAATGGAATTAGTGGTGCCTTCCAACCAATTATGCCATTCCGTCAAGGCCATCTTAATGGCTAAGAGTTCCCAATTACCCACATCATAATTCCTCTCGGCAGGAGTAAAACGTTTAGAGAAAAAGGCTACAGGGTGCAACTTGGAGGTTAAAGGATCCCTTTGGGTTAGAACTGCTCCAGCCCCTATCTCGGATGCATCAACCTCTAAAGTGAACTGTAGGTTAGGATCAGGATGGCAGAGCACAGGAGCAGAACAAAAGGCTTTTTTTCAAATGAGAGAAGGCATTTATGGCTTCAGGAGGCCAATGTTTACAGTATTTGTTCCGTTTTGTCAGTTCAGTGAGTGGAACGACCATTTGGGAAAAGTTCTTTATAAACTTGCGGTAATAATTGAAGAACCCCAAGAATCTCTGCAATTCCTTTAATGAAGTAGGTTGGGGCCACTCTAAAACTGCGGTGAGTTTAGCAGGACCCATGGCAAAACCTTCTTTCGAGAAGACATAGCCAAGGAACTGGATCTGAACTTGGTCAAACTCACATTTTTCTAGTTTAGCTACTAAAGAATTGTCCCTGAGACATTGAAGTACCTGACTCATGTGCTTATGATGCTCTTCCTGAGTGGAAGAGAAGATAAGGATGTCATTCAGGTAGACGATGACAGTGTGATTGAGGAGGTCACGGAAGACATCATTGACAAATGCCTGGAAGACTGCATGACTGTGTTACATAACCCAAAGGGCATTATGAGGTGTTCATAATGCCCAGATCTTGTGTTGAAGGCGGTCTTCCATTCATGGCCTGGGAAGATACCGATCAGATTGTATGCCCCACGTAGGTCTAACTTGGTGAAGAAGTGAGCATTCTGGAGCGAGTCATAGAGCTCGGTGATCAAAGGAATGGGATAGTGGTTATTGATAGTTAGATTGTTCAAGGCCCTGTAGTCGATGCAGGGTCTGAGCCAACCATCCTTCTTAGTGAGAGAAAACAAGCCTGCCCCAGCAGGAGAGGAGGAGGGGTGAATTAAGCCTTTAGCTAGATTCTCTTGGATATATTCCTCCATAGATTTGGTTTCAGCTTCGGAGAGTGGATAATTCCTCCCTTTAGGAAGTGGGGCTCCGAGAAAGAGGTCAATTTGGAGTCCACAATGAAGTCCATTGTTATGTGTGTCCATGGTTGTTTGGGAATGGACAATGGTTGGAGCAAGCCGTGAGGCAAGGATCGGGGAGTTTTGTTGGCAGCACAAGTTATACAGGCTTTTACATAATCCTGAGTGTCAGCCTTCATAGTAGACCATCATACGTGTTAGGAAAGACGCTTAAAAGTCCTTGTCAAACCAGGATGTCTTGAGAGTTTACTGTCATGCACCCAGGACAGTACGGGAGTGCGTAGATTCAGAGGTACAATGGGGGCTTCAGGAGGTTTATTGGACCGGGTATGTTGCAGTCTTTGAAGAAGGGTGGTATTCAATTGAGCAACCACACAGGAGGGGGGTATGATATGTTCAAAAGGACCCTTAGAGGAATCACTTGAGTGAGGAAACTGATGGGAAAGGGTATCCGCCTTCTTGTTTTTGGTCCCAGGAAGATAAGAGACCACCAAGTTAAAGCAGGAAAAGAACAAGGCCCACCTGGCCTGTCGAGGATTAAGTCGATGAGCTGTCTCTACGTAAGTCAGATTCTTGTGGTCAGAGATTATCTGAATGGAATTAGTGGTGCCTTCCAACCAATGATGCCATTCCGTCAAGGCCATCTTAATGGCTAAGAGTTCCCAATTACCCACATCATAATTCCTCTCGGCAGGAGTAAAACGTTTAGAGAAAAAGGCTACAGGGTGCAACTTGGAGGTTAAAGGATCCCTTTGGGTTAGAACTGCTCCAGCCCCTATCTCGGATGCATCAACCTCTAAAGTGAACTGTAGGTTAGGATCAGGATGGCAGAGCACAGGAGCAGAACAAAGGCTTTTTTTCAAATGAGAGAAGGCATTTATGGCTTCAGGAGGCCAATGTTTACAGTATTTGTTCTGTTTTGTCAGTTCAGTGAGTGGAACGACCATTTGGGAAAAGTTCTTTATAAACTTGCGGTAATAATTGGAGAACCCCAAGAATCTCTGCAATTCCTTTAATGAAGTAGGTTGGGGCCACTCTAAAACTGCGGTGAGTTTAGCAGGACACATGGCAAAACCTTCTTTCGAGAAGACATAGCCAAGGAACTGGATCTGAACTTGGTCAAACTCACATTTTTCTAGTTTAGCTACTAAAGAATTGTCCCTGAGACATTGAAGTACCTGACTCATGTGCTTATGATGCTCTTCCTGAGTGGAAGAGAAGATAAGGATGTCATTCAGGTAGACGATGACAGTGTGATTGAGGAGGTCACGGAAGACATCATTGACAAATGCCTGGAAGACTGCATGACTGTGTTACATAACCCAAATGGCATTATGAGGTGTTCATAATGCCCAGATCTTGTGTTGAAGGCGGTCTTCCATTCATGGCCTGGGAAGATACCGATCAGATTGTATGCCCCACGTAAGTCTAACTTGGTGAAGAAGTGAGCATTCTGGAGCGAGTCATAGAGCTCGGTGATCAAAGGAATGGGATAGTGGTTATTGATAGTTATATTGTTCAAGGCCCTGTAGTCGATGCAGGGTCTGAGCCAACCATCCTTCTTAGTGAGAGAAAACAAGCCTGCCCCAGCAGGAGAGGAGGAGGGGTGAATTAAGCCTTTAGCTAGATTCTCTTGGATATATTCCTCCATAGATTTGGTTTCAGCTTCGGAGAGTGGATAATTCCTCCCTTTAGGAAGTGGGGCTCCGAGAAAGAGGTCAATTTGGAGTCATAAGGACGATGGGGTGGTAGCACGTCGGCTGCCTTTCTCTCAAACACATCTGCAAAGTCTGTATATACTGAGGGAATGTTTGGAGGAGTCTCTATACTGGCTGTGGGGATACGGAGTAGAGGAGTGACTTTAGCAAGGAAGGAATGGAAACAGGAGGCACCCCAAGGAGGCCAGTTGTCCTTCAGCCCAGTCAAACTGTGGATTGTGTATATGAAGTCAAGGAAGACCAAGGATGACAGGCTGTGCTGGAGAATGAATGACCTCGAACTGCAGCTGTTCGGTATGAAGGACTCCCACAGTCAGGGTCAGGGGTTCTGACTCAAAATGGATCAACCCTGAACCAAGGGGGGTGCCATCCAGAGTAGTTATTTTAAGACAATGTCTTTTCTGCAGAAGAGGCAAGCCAGCTTGAATCATAAAACGGTGCCCCTGAATCAATGAAGGCTGGAGTGTGGACAGTGTTCTGGAGGAAGGTAAGGGTTACAGGTACCAGAATCCAAGTGGAGTGAGGGGATTTAGTAGAGATCATGCTTAGAGCTAGCCCAGTGTAATACCCTAAGCATTGGCTTTTCCCGGCCAAAGGTCACAGTCCTTAAGTTGTTGGGTGTTAGACCCACAATAAAAGCATAGTCTCCATCTCCTTCTTCTCTGTCTTTCAGATTCTGAAGGTTTGAAGGAGGAGAGATCCATGAGTTCCTCCACTGGGGTAACTGGAGCTGTTGAAGGGGTAGAGGATACTGCTGAACTCTGACGAATAGGAGGACGGGAGGGAAGCACCCTCCTAGTTCTGTCTCTTTCGGCTTGTATCTCCTGGAAGCGAGAGTCCAGACTGATACAAACCGTTATAAAGTCATCCAAAAAAGAAGGAACATCAAGATAAGTGAGTTCATCTTTGATGCGTTCATGCAGACCCCTCCTAAAGGCTGCCTTGAGAGCACTGCCATCCCAAGTGATTTCAAGTGCCAAGGTGCGAAACTCAATGGCGAATTGTGCCACAGTTCTTTTGCCCTGGCAGAGGTGTAGGAGAGAAAATTCTGCAGCAGAGATACGGCCAGAAATCCCAAAACAGAAGATAATGCAGAAATAAAAGCATCAGCATCATGCAGGAGTGGAGTGTTCTGTTTCAAAAGGGGAGAGACCCAGGATAGGGCCTTGTCTTTCAGTAAGGAAATGATAAAGGTGACCCTTGACTGGTGAGACTGAAAGATGTGAGGATCATTGCGGAAGTGCAGCTTGCATTGGTTAAGAAAACCCCTGCAAGCAGTAGTACCTTCATACTTGTCAGGCAATGGTATCCAGGGTATACTTCTAGAAGCAGAGGAAGAAGCCGTAGTACTAGGAGCAGAGACTGGCGGTACAACAACAGGGTCGATATTCCTTGCTGTAACTAGTAAAGAGAGTTGAGCAGTTAAAGCCTCTAGCTTGGAATTCATATTCTGCAACTATGTGGTATGGGTTCCCAACATCTGTCCCTGAAGATAAACTGCTCGAGCCACCTCATCTGGCTCCATGGCCCAAGTATAATGTAATGCTCATGGGATACTCCTCTATCAGACCGAACTCGGCCACTAGTCTTGTTATCCCGGCGTCAAGCCGGAATGATAGGGAATATCCCAGAGCAGAGTAGGTTTGCCAGATGAGATAAATGGCACTCACCACAGGCAAGACTGTCCTTGGTGGCAACAGGCAGGAAACCAGAAACAAACCACTAGGGTGGTCAGGCAGGCAGGGTTTGGCAACAGTAAGGCAGTCCAGGGGTAAACCACTAGGATGGTCAGGCAGGCAGGGTTCGTGAACAGTAAGGTAGTCCAGGGGTACACCACTAGGATGGTCAGGCAGGCAGGGTTTGGCAACAGTGAGGCACTCCAGAGCAGATAGGGATTAACAGGTAGAGTGGTCAGACAAGCAGAGTTCAGCAGCAGTAGCAATCCAGCAGTTAAGGGTTAAAGAGGCAGAATGGTCAGACAAGCAAAATTCAGCAGTTAAGGGTTAAAGAGGCAGAGTGGACAGACAAGCAAGGGTTAGCAACAAAAACATAATTTATGTAAGAACTTACCTGATAAATTAATTTCTTTCATATTGGCAAGAGTCCATGAGCTAGTGACGTATGGGATATACAATCCTACCAGGAGGGGCAAAGTTTCCCAAACCTCAAAATGCCTATAAATACACCCCTCACCACACCCACAATTCAGTTTAACGAATAGCAAAGTAGTGGGGTGATAAAGAAATGAGTAAAAAGCATCAACAAAGAAATATGGAATAATTGTGCTTTATACAAAAAATCATAACCACCATAAAAAGGGTGGGCCTCATGGACTCTTGCCAATATGAAAGAAATGAATTTATCAGGTAAGTTCTTAAATAAATTATGTTTTCTTTCATGCAATTGGCAAGAGTCCATGAGCTAGTGGCGTATGGGATATCAATACCCAAGATGTGGAACTCCACGCAAGAGTTACTAGAGAGGGAGGGATAAAAATAAACAACAGCCAAATGTTGGAAAAATAATCCACAACCAAAATATGTTATTCTCATGAAGAAAAGAAAAAACTTAAAACATCAGCAGAAGAATCAAACTGAAACAGCTGCCTGAAGAACTTTTCTACCAAAAACTGCTTCAGAAGAAGCAAATGCATCAAAACGGTAGAATTTAGTAAATGTATGCAAAGAGGACCAAGTCGCTGCTTTGCAAATCTGATCAACTGAAGCTTTATTCTTAAAAGCCCACAAAGTGGAGACTGATCTAGTTGAATGAGCTGTAATTCTCTGAGGAGGGGCCTGACCCGACTCCAAATAAGCTTGTTGAATCAAAAGTTTCAACCAAGAAGCCAAGGAACTAGCAGAAGCCTTCTGACATTTCCTAGGACCAGAAAATAAAACAAATAGACTAGAAGTCTTCCTGAAATCTTTAGTAGCTTCCACATAATATTTCAAAGCTCTTACCACATCCAAAGAATGTAAGGATCTTTCCAAAGGATTCTTAGGATTAGGACACAAGGAAGGGACAACAATTTCTCTACTAATGTTGTTAGAATTCACAACCTTAGGTAAAAATTCAAATGAAGTCCGCAAAACCGCCTTATCCTGATGAAAAATCAGAAAAGGAGATTCACAAGAAAGAGCAGATAGCTCAAACACTCTTCTAGCAGAAGAGATGGCCAAAAGGAACAATGCTTTCCAAGAAAGTAGTTTAATGTCCAAATAATGCATAGGCTCAAACGGAGGAGCCTGTAACGACTTCAAAACCAAATTAAGACTCCAAGGAGGAGAAATTTATTTAATGACGGGCTTAATACGAACTAAAGCCTGTACAAAACAGTGAATATCAGGAAGTTTAGCAATTTTTCTGTGAAATAAAACAGAAAGAGCAGAGATTTGTCCCTTCAAGCAACTTGCAGACAAACCCCTATACAAACCATCCTGGAGAAACTGTAAAATTCTAGGAATTCTAAAAGAATGCCAAGAGGATTTATGCAAAGAACACCATGAAATGTAAATCTTCAAAACTCAATAATAAATCTTCCTAGAGACAGATTTACGAACTTGTAACATAGTATTAATTACTGAGTCAGAGAAACCTCTATGACTTAATACTAAGTGTTTAATTTCCATACGTTCAAATTTAATGATTTGAGATCCTGATGGAAAAATGGAACTTGAGACAGCAGATCCGGCCTTAACGGAAGTGGCCAAGGTTGGCAACTGGACATCCGAACAAGATCTGCATACCAAAACCTGTGGGGCCAAGTTGGAGCCACCAGCAATACAAATGATTGTTCCATGATGATCTTGGAGATCACTCTCAGAAGAAGAACTAGAGGCGGGAAGATATAAGCAAGTTGATAACATCAAGGAAGTGTCAGCACATCCACTGCTTCCGCCTAAGAATCCCTGGACCTGAACAGGTATCTGGGAAGTTTCTTGTTTAGATGAGAGGCCATCAGATCTATTTCTGGAAGACCCCACATCTGAACAATCTGAGAAAACACATCCGGATGGAGAGACCACTCCCATGGATGTAAAGTCTGACGGCTGAGATAATCCGCCTCCCAATTGTCTACACCTGGGATATGAACCGCAGAAATTAGACAAGAGATGGATTCCGAGATACTTCTTTCATAGCTAGGGGACTGTGAGTCCCACCCTGATGATTGACATATGCCACTGTTGTGATATTGTCTGTCTGAAAACAAATGAACGGTTCTCTCTTCAACAGAGGCCAAAACTGAAGAGCTTTGAGAATTGCACAGAGTTCTAAAATATTGATTGGTAATCTCGCCTCTTGAGATTTCCAAACTCCTTGTGCTGTCAGAGATCCCCAGACAGCTCCCCAACCTGAAAGACTCACATCTGTTGTGATCACAGTCCAAGTTGGCCAAACAAAAGAGGCCCCTTGAATTAAACGCTGGTGATTTAACCACCACGTCAGAGAGTGTCGAACATTTGGATTTAAGGATATGAATTGTGATTTCTTTGTATAATCCTGGCACCATTGATTCAGCATGCAAAGCTGGAGAGGTCTCATGTGAAAACAAGCAAAAGGAATTGCGTCCGATGCTGCAGTCATGAGGCCTAAAACTTCCATGCACATAGCCACTGAAGGGAATGACTGAGACTGAAGGTGCCGACATGCTGCAACCAATTTCAAACGTCTCTTGTCTGTTAGAGACAGAGTCATGAACACTGAATCTATCTGGAAACCTATAAAGGAGACCCTTGTCTGAGGAATCAAAAAACTTTTTGGTAAATTGATCCTCCAACCATGTTTTCAAAGAAACAACACAAGTTGATTCGTGTGAGATTCTGCAGAACGTAAAGACTGAGCTAGTACCAAGATATCGTCCAAATAAGGAAACACCGCAATACCCTGTTCTCTGATTACAGAGAGTAGGGCACCCAGAACCTTTGAAAAGATTCTTGGAGCTGTTGCTAGGCCAAATGGAAGAGCAACAAATTGGTAATGCTTGTCTAGAAAAGAGAATCTCAGGAACTGATAATGTTCTGGATGAATCGTAATATGAAGGTAAGCATCCTGCAAGTCTATTGTAGACATATAATGTCCTTGCTGAACAAAAGGCAGAATAGTCCTTATAGTTACCATCTTGAAAGTTGGTATTCTTACATAACGATTCAAAATTTTCAGATCCAGAACTGTTCTGAATGAATTTTCTTTCTTTGGGACAATGAATAGATTTGAATAAAACCCCAGGCCTTGTTCCTGAAAAGGAACTGGCATGATTACCTCTGAAACCTCCAGATCTGAAACACACTTCAGGAAAGCCTTAGCTTTTACTGGATTCACTGGGATGCGTGAGAGAAAAAAATCTCCTCACAGGAGATCTTACTCTGAATCCAATTCGTTATCCCTGAGAGACAATGCTCTGAATCCATTGATTTTGGACAGAATTTATCCAAACATCCTTGAAAAACCTTAATCTGCCCCCTACCAGCTGTGCTGGAATGAGGGCCGCACCTTCATGCAGACTTAGGGGTTGACTTTGGTTTCTTAAAAGGCTTAGATTTATTCCAATTTGAGGAAGGCTTCCAATTCGAAACAGATTCCTTGGGGGAAGGATTAGGTTTTTGTTCCTTATTTTGTCGAAAGTAACAAAAACGATTAGAAGCCTTAGATCTATCCTTAGGTTTTTTTATCCTGAGGCAAAAAAACTCCTTTCCCCTCAGTAACAGTTGAAATAATAGAATCCAACTGAGAACCAAATAAATTATTACCTTGGAAAGAAAGAGATAGTAATCTAGACTTAGATGTCATATCAGCATTCCAAGATTTAAGCCACAAAGCTCTTCTAGCTAAAATAGCTAAAGACATGGATCTAACATCAATTTTGATAATATCAAAAATGGCATCACAAATAAAATGATTAGCATGTTGCAGTAAGCGAACAATGCTAGATATATCAGAATCCAATTCTTGCTGCGCTAAATTCTCCAACCAACAAGGTGAAGCAGCTGCAACATCAGCCAAAGTAATTGCAGGCCTAAGAAGATGACCTGAATATAAATAGGCTTTCCTTAGATAAGATTCAAGCTTCCTATCTAAAAGATCTTTAAAAGAAGTACTATCTTCCATAGGAATAGTGTTTCGTTTAGCAAGAGTAGAAATAGCCCCATCAACTTTGGGGATTTTTTCCCAAAACTCTATTGCAACCGCTGGTAAAGGATACAATTTTTTAAACCTTGCAGAAGGATTAAAAGGAGTACCACAGTAGGTTTAAAAACAGCATTTAAACGTTTACTAGTTTTAATATCAAGAGGACTAGCTTCCTCAATATCCAAAGTAATTAACACTTCTTTTAACAAAGAACGCATATATTCTATTTTAAATAAATAAGTAGATTTGTCAATGTCTGAGGAAGGATCTTCTGAATCAGATAGATCCTCATCAGAAGTGGATAATTCATTATGTTGTCGGTCATTTGAAATTTCATCAATTTTATGAGAAGCTAATTAGAAGGTGGAAATGCAGATAAAGCCTTCTGAATAGAATCAGTAACAAATTCTTTAAAATTGACAGGTATATCATGTACATTAGAAGTTGAAGGAACTGCAACTGGCAATGTACTATTACTGATGGACACTCTATCTTCATGTAAAAGTTTATCATGACAACTAATACAAATGACATTAGGCGATATAATCTCCACAATTTTACAACAAATGCACTTAGCTTTGGTAGAACCGATGTCAGGCAGCAAAGTTCCAGCAGATACTTCTGAGGCAGGATCAGATTGAGACATCTTGCAAAATGTAAAAGAAAAAACAACATATAAAGCAAAATTATCAATTTCCTTATATGACAGTTTCAGGAATGGGAAAAAATGCAAATAGCATAGCCCTCTGACTTAGAAAAAGGCAAGAGGCAAAAGCAATGGGGCAATAAATAATGAAAAAAGTTTGGCGCCAAGTATGACGCACAATGACGTAACTAGAAAAATTTTTGGCGCCAACCACGTCCGGAAGTTACACACTCGCGTCACTAACGACGAAACCCTGTGTGAACCCATGTGTCAACTACGACTCCAGACATGTCAAACTTGCGTCAATGGACGTGCCCTTTTCACGCCCAAAGATTATCGCGCCAAGAATGACGCAATAAAGTGTGGCATTTAGCGCACCCATGAGCCTAAGACAGCCCGCAAATTAAAAAAAGTAGTCAATTGAAAAAAAAAAAGACTAAACTCCAGGTAAGAAAAATATTTCATCAATATTAACTTTCGCAAATATGAAACTGACAATCTGCAAAAGGAAATACATGAACCTGACTCAAGGCAAATATAAGTACAATACATATATTTAGAACTTTATATAAATGCATAAAGTGCTAAACTGAGCTGAGGTGTCTTAAGAAATAAAAACATACTTACCAAAGACACCCATACATATATAGCAGATAGCCAAACCAGTACTGAAACAGTTATCAGTAGAGGTAATGGTATATGAAAGTATATCGTCGATCTGAAAAGGGAGGTAGGAGATGAATCTCTAAGACCAATAACAGAGAACCTATGAAATAGACCCCCATTAGGAAAATCACTGTATTCAATAGGCAATACTCTCCACGTCCCTCTGACATTCGCTGTACTCTGAGAGGAATCGGGATTCAAAATGCTGAGAAGCGCATGTCAACGTAGAAATCTTAGCACAAACTTACTTTACCACCTCCATAGGAGGCAAAGTTTGTAAAACTGAATTGTGGGTGTGGTGAGGGGTGTATTTATAGGCATTTTGAGGTTTGGGAAACTTTGCCCCTCCTGGTAGGATTGTATATCCCATACGTCACTAGCTCATGGACTCTTGCCAATTACATGAAAGAAATAACAATCCAGCATACGAATCAATAACACCCAGGAGAACAGTAAGTAACACGTATACTTGGGCAGTGATAGTTAGGACTGAAGTTACTTACATAGGTGCAGGATTCGCACCACAGGAGATCCAGACAGACTTCTGTAGAAGGAAGCGTGCAAGATGACGTCACCGCCGAACGCAGATAGGAGCCGACTCCCCCCTAGGCAACGAGCAGACATCAGACGCCGTGTCCCTAGCAATAGCTAGAGTGGCGCAACAGTTTGCAAAGAGCAGTGGGACAGTTGAAATGAAGGTCTATGTATTTTCTTGCAAGAATGGGGCAGATATACTTTAAAATCAGGCCGTTTTCAGAGAGCAGTGGGACAGCTGAAATGGAGGTCTGAGAATGAGGTCTTGAGAATAATGTTGAGGAATCAGTCACATAGTTGAAGTTATGCCCGGGCTGGATATTTCAACAAGACAACGAACCAAAACACTGCTCAAAATCTACTCTGGCATTTATGCAGAGGAACAAGTACAATGTTCTGGAAAGGCCGTCCCAGCCCCCAGACTTGAATATCATTGAAAATCTGTGGGGTGATTTGAAGCGGGCTGTCCATTCTCGGCAACCAAAATACCTTCATCCAGAATCCAGACACTCATTACAGGCTATAGGAAGCGTCTAGAGGCTGTTATTTCTGCTAAAGGAGGCTCTACTAAATATTATTGCAATATTTCTGTTGGGGTGCCCAAATTTATGCACCTGTCTAATTTCGTTTTGATGTATATTGCACATTTTCTGTTAATCCAATAAACCTCATTTCACTACTGAAATATTACTGTGTCCTTCAGTTATTTGATAGATCAAAATGAAATTGCTGATCCAAACACCCAATTATTTATAAATTAAAATCATGGAAATTGTCAGGGGTGCATAAACTTTTGCATATGATTGTATATATATATATTTAATGAAGACTCAAATACAATAATTAGTCCACTACATCAATTAAGATCCACAATTCATGAATCTATAAAAAGGAAAGGGAATCCTACAATACTTTATTTTTAATTAATTAATACAGAATGATTAACATCCTAACACAAACTCAAATGAAGTCACCATATGTTAATGATCCCAGTGAAGGGTTAATCATAGCTTTAAAAATGCCACCTATAGTTAAGACCGTGTGAATGTAAAAAGCACACAATAGAGCCTTCCTAATATAGGAAAAAGTAAATTTATGCTTACCTGATAAATTAATTTCTTTTACGATATGACGAGTCCACGGATTTCATCCTTACTTGTGGGATATTAACCTCCTGCTAACAGGAAGTGGCAAAGAGAACCACAGCAGAGCTGTATATATAGCCCCTCCCTACCCCTCCACCTCCAGTCATTCGGCCGAAGGTTATAGGAAGAGAAAGGGAAAGGCTAAAAAGGTGCAGAGGTGACTGAAGTTTACAAAAATATAAAGAAAAACTGTCTTAAAAGAACAGGGTGGGCCGTGGACTCGTCATATCATAAAAGAAATTAATTGATCAGGTAAGCATAAATTTACTTTTCTTTTACAAAGGTATGACGAGTCCACGGATTTCATCCTTACTTGTGGGAAACCAATACCAAAGCAATAGGACACGGATGAAAGGGATGGACAAGACCGAAACCTAACAGAAGGCACCACTGCTTGAAGAACCTTTCTCCCAAAAATAGCCTCAGAAGAAGCAAAATTATCAAATTTGGACAAAGTGTGAAGGGACGACCAAGTCACATCCTTACAAATCTGTTCATCAGATGCATTGTTTTTAAAAGCCCATGTGGAAGCCACAGCCCTAGTAGAATGTGCCGTAATTCTTTCAGGAGGCTGCTGTCCAGCAGTCTCATATGCCAGGCGGATGATACTTCTCAGCCAAAATGAAAGAGAGGTAGCTGTAGCTTTTTGACCCGTACGCTTTCCAGAGTAAACAATGAATAATGAAGATGATTGACGGAAATCCTTAGTTGCCTCTAAGTAGAACTTTAAGGCACGGACCACATCCAAATTATGCAACATACGCTCCTTCTTAGAAGAAGGGTTAGGACACAAGGAATGTGATGACCTGTTTCATACAGGAATAAATGCAGTGTATTTTGTTAGGGTTTGTTGCTCTTTTAATGAAAATAGCAGATTATATGGCTTTAACAACCTGCTATTACATAAGTGAGACGGTTACTGTAAAGAAACTTCTTATCTTGCCAAGAGGTGATAATGACTGATAAATAGCAATGCAATATAGAGTAGGTAGAAACCAAGTTGTTTGAATAAACTTGAATTAGTGATTAAACTATGGAATAACAGGTTTTGGAGAGTTATTCCTTTAATTAAGATTCCATAGTAGAGTAGGTAGAATGTTACAATATTGATACTTTATACTTGTCTCAGATGTCTTCACGCACTCACACACTCATTCATAAAATATTTACATAGGACAGTCATAACAATGATATTTTACGTCTTTCCGGTGATACGTAACAGACCAGCAAACATATGAGGCAATACGGATGAACGGACTCTGGTAAGTAGGTAAGTAAGGTTTGTATACCTCAGATGAATTGGATAATACCTGATCTTGCAGAGCCGTGTACCTCTGTGACCGGTCCGGTCTTCGGTGGTAGCGTGAGTGCGACTTCCGGAACGCTGGAATGTAGATCCGGCGGATCCTTGATCCGAATCTCAGGTTCAGGTAACCCGATAGAGTTGCGATGAGTTGAGCTTCGAAGTAACGAAGCAAGTAGAACAGCAACTTGCTGAAGCACAAGCAGAAACTATTACAGGTGCAGAGTTGATAAATATATAAAGCCTTTGTGAAAGAATTCTCTGAGTAACAAAAGCTGCGGTCTGAATAACTCCAAGGAGAAGAAACAATTTTCAGGCAGGGAATGATAGTGCTGATCAGATTAAGTAGGGTGGAGGTTTGGTAGGCGGGGATATACCTTAAAGGTATATCACAAGGAAGGAACAACAATTTCCTGATTAATATTCTTATTTGAAACAACCTTAGGAAGGAATCCAGGTTTAGTACGTAACACCACCTTATCAGAATGAAAAATGAGATAAGGGGAATCACACTGTAGCGCTGAAAGTTTAGAAACTCTTCGAGCAGAAGAAATAGCAACTAAAAACAGAACTTTCCAGGATAACAATTTGATATCCATAGAATGCATGGGTTCAAACGGAACTACTTGAAAAACTCAAAGATCTCAATTCAAACTCCAGGGAGGAGTAATGGGTCTAAATACAGGCTTAATTCTAGATAGAGCCTGACAAAAAGACTGAACATCTGGCACATTTGCCAAACGTTTGTGAAACAGAATTGACAAAGCTGAAATTTGTCCCTTTAAGGAACTCGCTGACAACCCTTTCTCCAATCCTTCTTGGAGAAAAGACAGAAGCCTAGGAATCCTAACTTTACTCCATGAGAAACCCTTGGATTCACACCAATAAAGATATTTACGCCATATCTTATGATAAATTTTTCTAGTGACAGGCTTTCTAGCCTGTATCAAAGTATTGATGACCGAATCAGAGAATCCACGCTTCGATAAAATCAAGCATTCAATCTCCACGCAGTCAGCTGCAGAGAAATTAGATTTGGATGTTGGAAAGGACCTTGAATGAGAAGGTCCTGTCTCAATGGAAGTTTCCATGGTGGCAGAGAGGACATGTCCACTAGATCCGCATACCAAGTCCTGCGTGGCCACGCAGGTGCTATCAGGATCACTGAAGCTCTCTCCTGTTTGATTCGAGCAATCACGCGTGGAAGGAGAGGAAACGGTGGAAACACATAAGCTAGGCTGAGCAACCAAGGCACTGCCAAGGCATCTATCAGTTCAGCCTGTGGATCCCTTGACCGGGATCCGTATCTTGGAAGCTGGGCATTCTGTCGAGATGCCATCAAATCCAATTCCGGTCTGCCCCATCTGAGAATCAATGAGGCAAATACCTCCGGGTGAAGTTCCCACTCCCCCGGATGAAAAGTCTGTCGACTTAGAAAATCCGCTTCCCAGTTCTCTACCCCTGGGATGTAGATCGCTGACAAATGACAAGAGTGGGCCTCCGCCCAACGGATTATCTTGGATACTTCTATCATCGCTAAGGAACTCCTTGTTCCCCCCTGATGATTGATATATGCCACAGTCGTGATGTTGTCTGACTGGAATCTGATGAATTTGGCTGAAGCCAACTGAGGCCATGCCTGAAGCGCATTGAATATTGCTCTTAGTTCCAGAATATTGATTGGAAGTAGAGACTCCACTTGAGTCCAAACACCCTGGGCCTTCAGGGAGTTCCAAACTGCACCCCAGCCCAGAAAGCTGGCATCCGTTGTCACTATTACCCACAAGGGTCTGCGGAAACAAGTCCCTTGGGACAGATGATCCAGTGACAACCACCAAAGAAGAGAGTTTCTGGTCTCTTGATCCAGATTTATCTGAGGAGATAAATCTGCATAATCCCCATTCCACTGTCCGAGCATGCACAGTTGCAGTGGTCTGAGATGAAAGCGAGCAAACTGAATGATGTCCATTGCCGCTACCATTAATCCAATTACCTCCATACACTGAGCCACTGATGGCCGAGGAATTGACTGAAGTGCTCAGCAAGTATTTAGAATCTGTGATTTTCTGACCTCCGTCAAAAATATTTTCATGGATACCCAGTCTATCAGAGTTCCCAAGAAAGGAACCCTTATCTGTGGGACAAGTGAACTCTTCTCTATGTTCACCTTCCAACCGTGAGTTCTCAGAAAAGACAACACTGTGTCCGTGTGAGATTTTGTCAGATGATATGTTGACGCCTGGATCAGAATATCGTCCAGATAAGGCGCCACCGCTATGCCTCATGGTCTGAGAACCGCCAAAAGAGACCCAAGAACCTTTGTGAAGATTCTGGGTGCTGTGGCCAACCCGAAGGGAAGAGTCACAAACTGATAATGTTTGTCCAAGAAGGCAAACCTTAGAAACTGATGATGATCCTTGTGGATTGGAACATGAAGATAAGCATCCTTTAAGTCCACGGTAGTCATATATTGACCCTCCTGGATCATTGGTAAAATTGTTTGTATTGTCTCCATCTTAAATGATGGAACCCTTAGAAATTTGTTTAGACACTTGAGGTCTAAGATGGGTCTGAACGTTCCCTCTTTTTTGGGAACCACAAATAGATTTGAGTAAAACCCCTGTCCCTGTTCCAATTTTGGAACTGGACAAATTACTCCCATAGTAAAAATGTCTTTTACACAGCGTAAGAACGCCTCTCTTTTTATCTGGTTTGCAGATAACTTTGAAAGATGAAATCTCCCTCTTGGGAGAGAGTCCTTGAATTCCAATTGATAACCGTGGGTCACTATTTCTAGTGCCCAGGGATCCTGAACATCTCTTGCCCAAGCCTGAGCAAAGAAAGAGAGTCTGCTCCCTACCAGATCCGGTCCCGGATCGGGGGCCGCCCCTTCATGCTGTCTTAGGAGCAGCAGTGGGCTTTTTAGATTGTTTACCCTTATTCCGGTTCTGATTGGGTCTCCAGACTGACTTAGATAGGGTAAAATTCCCTTCCTGCTTTGAGGAAGAAGAAGAAGCGGGGGGTCCTCCTTTAAAATTCCAAAAGGAACGAAAATTATTCTGTTTACCCCTCATTTTAACCGACTTATCCTGAGGTAGGGCATGGCCTTTACCTCCTGTAATATCCGAAATTATTTCCTTCAATTCTGGCCCAAAAAGGGTCTTACCTTTAAAGGGAATAGCTAAAAGCTTATGTTTTGATGACACATCAGCAGACAAAGATTTGAGCCACAATGCTCTATGTGCTAAAGTAGCAAATCCTGCATTCTTTGCCGCTAATTTAGCAATTTGAAAAGCGGCATCAGTAATAAAAGAATTAGCTAGCTTGAGAGCCTTAATTCTATCTAAGATGTCATCTAATGGAGTCTCAACCTTAAGAGACTCTTCTAGAGCCTCAAACCAAAAAGCTGCTGCAGTAGTTACTGGAACAATGCAAGCCATAGGTTGTAAAAGAAACCACTGATTAACAAATAATTTCTTTAGAAGACCCTATAACTTCTTATCCATAGGGTCTTTGAAAGCACAACTATCCTCAATGGGTATAGTAGTACGCCTAGCTAAGGTAGATATAGCTCCCTCAACCTTAGGGACTGTTTGCCATGAGTCCCGAATGGTATCTGATATGGGAAACATTTTCTTAAAAGAAGGAGAGGGAGAAAACGGTATACCTGGTCTATCCCATTCCTTTCTTATAATTTTCGAAATTCTCTTAGGAACCGGAAAAACACCAGTGTAAGTAGGTACTTCCAGATATTTATCCATTTTACACAATTTCTCTGGTGGAATTACAATAGGGTCACAGTCATCCAGAGTCGCTAAAACCTCCCTAAGCAATAGGCGGAGGTGTTCAAACTTAAATTTAAATGACATAACGTCTGAATCTGTCTGAGGTAAAACATTCCCTGAATCTGAAATTTCACCCTCAGACAGCAATTCCCTGACCCCTAACTCAGAGCACTGTGAGGGTACATCGGAAATAGCTAATTAAGCATCAGAGGATTCAGTATTTACATTAATACCTGACCTACTGCGTTTACCCTGCAACACTGGTCATTTAGACAATACCTCTGTAAGGGTAGTTGACATAACTGCAGCCATCTCCTGCAGAGTAAAAGAATTAGACGCACTAGAAGTACTTGGCGTCACTTGTGTGGGCGTTAACGGTTGTGACACTTGGGGAGTCTTCTCTTCAGACTGAGAATCATCCTTAGGCACACTTTCTTGACCTAATATATAGTCTTTACAATGTAAGGCTCTTTCAGTACAAGAGTTACACAATGTTAAAGGGGGTTGCACAATAGCTTCTAAACACATAGCACAATGAGATTCCTCAATGTCAGACATGTTGAACAGACTAGTAATAACCACAAAAGTCGTTTAAACACTTATTTATTGCATTAAATAAACTTTAGAAAAAACGTGTACTGCACCTTTAAGAAAAGAAAAAGTGAACAATTTTTCCAAATTGCTCAAAAAAGCGTTAAATTATCTTTAAATTTAACTCAAAATTGTTGGTTAATCCAAAAATTACTGCACCTAGAAGCAAGGGCAGAAATAAGGCTCTAAAATACTTTTTATAGACAAAAATACCCTCTGCACCCTCTGCAAAGCTGTGGCGCCTACCTGCCCCTAGGGTACTTCGAAATAACTTTCCAACACTTCAGAGCAGCTTGCACAGTCCAGGAGTTACTGCTTGCTGCTGCCTAGCCTGAAGGAAGTGCGCATCTGAGCGCACAAAAATAAGCCCCGCCCCTTAAGGTCGATGCCGGAGTAGGCCCAAGCACAACCGCATGGGGAAGCGGTTTCACACCTAAGTTAAACAGCTGACGTCTATACTATAACCCTTCAAGTGCCAGTAAGTAAACATATAAATGCCAGAAAAAAATAAAAAACGTTATGTATCGTTTTTCTTTGAATGCCCATAGTGTCACACAATGCCCATAAGTCAACCAATAATAAAATCCAGGGACTCCAGTAATACCTTTCATATAAAATTAAGATTACTGTTTACCTCATTCCCATACAGGGAAATAAATGCCAGCCAAAATCTGATATACCACATCTCCTCAGAATAAAAAGGCTGCACATACCTTAATGCTGTTTGTAGCATGAAACCGGTCTCCACACTGAAGATGTCTCATGGTTACCTTCAGAACTCTTGTGGGAACCAGCATGGATCTTAGTTACAACTGCTAAGATCATCAACCTCAGGGCAGAAATCTTCTTCTATATCCCCCTGAGGAAAATAGTACTCACTGGTACCATTTAAAATAACAAACTTCTTGATTGAAGAAACTAAAACCTCACTTTACCATGTCTTCCTAGTATAACACAGGCAAAGAGAATGACTGGAGGTGGAGGGGGAGGGAGGGGTATATATACAGCTTTGCTGTGGTGCTCTTTGCCACTTCCTGTTAGCAGGACTCGTCATATCTTTGTAAAAGAAATGTTTTCCGTATGCACAATCCGTAAACAGACATCAATTAACCTTATATATTATATTTTGTTATGTATGGATTAATGCTTTTATACATGTACTAGTACTAAAGCCCGTGTACACGGGCCATTTTTTGCAGTACAGCGGTCCCACCCCTTGCTCTCTCCCCCTCTCTTTTGCTCTCTCTCCCCCCTCTCTTTTGCGCTCTCTCCCCCTCTCCTTTGCGCTCTCTCTCCCCTCTTTTGCTCTCTCTCTCCCCTCTTTGGCTCTCTCCCCCCTTTCTTTTGCTCACTCTGCCCCCTCTTTTGTTCTCTCTGCCCCCTCTTTGGCTCTCTATCCCCCCTCTTTGGCTCTCTCTCCCCCCTCTTTGGCTCTCTCCCCTCTTTGGCTCTCTTTCCTCTTTTGCTCTCTCCTCTTTGGCTCTCTTTCCTCTTTTACTCTCCCCTCTTTGGCTCTCTCTCCCCCCTCTTTGGCTCTCTCCCCTCTTTTGCTCTCTCCTCTTTTGCTCTCTTTCCTCTTTTGCTCTCTCTCTCTTCCCCCTCTTTGGCTCTCCCCCCCCCCCTTGGCTCTCTCCCCCCTCTATTTGTCTCTCTCTCCCCCTCTATTTGGCTCTCTCCCCCCCTCTTTGGCACTTCTCCACCCCTCTCTTGCTCCCTCTCTGGCTCTGTCTTTCAAACCCTTTGCCTCTCTGGCCACGCCCCCATCGTGGCACCCCGCCCGGCCACGCCCCATCGCGGTGACACCCGCCCGACCACGCCCCTCGTCACACACGGCCACGTCCCTTGTCGCACCCGACCACGCCCCTCGCCGTGCCCGGTCACGCCCCCATTGCGACGCTCCCATCGGCCACGCCCCCTGACACTCTGCTTCAGCCTTGCTCTGTGCTGAGTGCTGAGTGTCAGGATCCAAACCGCCAGGTATGTTTGTCCCGTGCAGTCTCTAGTGCGCATGACTGCATCTGACAAACATACTTGGCCATTTATTATATAGGATGGTTTCTTTAAAAAGTCTATTTCATATTGATATCCTAATTCATTTGAAAGAAAATTGATTTTTAAGAATTGATAATTAGTTATTATTTCCCAAATTAAATATTAAAATATCTTCAATATTTATTATATTTATAGTCCAACATTTATTATTTTGTCCTTAAAGGGATACTAAACCCAAGTTTTCTCTTTAATGATTCAGATAGAGCATGCAATATTAAGCAACTTTCTAATTTACTCCTATTATCAATTTCACTTTGTTCTTTTGCTATCTTTATTTAAAAAAGCAGGAATATAACGCTTAGCAGCTGAACCCATTTTAGGTTCAGCACCCTGGATACGGCTTGCTTATTGGTGGCTACATTTAGCTACCAATAAGCAAGCATAACCCAGGTTCTGGCTCTGGCTCCTAAGCTTTACATTCCTGCTTTTTAAATAAAGAAAACATTTGGGTTTAGTATACCTTTAAAGGGAAATGAAACCCAACATTTTCTTTCATGATTTAGCTAGAACATACAATTTTAAACAACTTTCCAGTTTACTTCTATTATCACATTTTCTTCATTCTCTTGGTATGCTTTGTTGAAGAAGCAGCAATGCACTACTGGTTTCTAACTGAACACATGATCCAATGAAAATCTGTATATATATATGCAGCCACCAATTGGCAGCTAGAACACCCTTGATGTGTTTCCAATTACTTGTTTTACGAGCTGCAGAGTAAAACATGAATGGCAAATTGCCCTTAAAGGGACACTGAACCTCAAAAAATTATTTTGTGATTCAGATAGAGCATGCAATTTTAAGCAACTTTCTAATTTACTCCAATTATTAAAATTTCTTCATTCTCTTTGTATCTTTATTTATCAATGTGTCTATAAATTTTAACTAATACAAAGAATTTAGGAATTTACATTAATTTTATTGTTTGGTATATGCATTTTATTGGGGGTTTATTTTAAAGAATAATTATTAAATATATTGTACTATAACCCGGGCCATATACTGACAATTATAACTAGAGGAGGAAATATGTAAGCATATTGGAATGACCAGGGAACTGCTAGAGCATCCGTCATTACTGCCTGAGGATCCCGTGACCTTGCAAAGTATCTGGGAAGCTTCTTGTTCAAACGAGAAGCCATGAGATCTATTTGAGGAAGACCCCAAATCTGAACAATTTGTAAGAATACATCCTGATAGAGAAATCATTCCCCCCGGGTGTAGTGACTGACTGAGAAAATCTGCCTCCCAGTTGTCCACACCTGGAATGTGAATCACAGTGATTAGACAGGAACTTTGAGTTCCCCCTTGGTAATTGACATAAGCCACCGTAGTGATATTGTCTGTCACACATCATACTTTGAACCACCTCCAAAGGAGGCAAAGTTTAAACTGAGATATGAGTGAGGTGGGTGCGGTATTTATAGGCTTTGAGGTTTGGAAAACTTTGCCTCCTCCTGGTAGGAATGTATATTCCATGTGTAACAAATTGTGGACTCTCGCCACCTATATGAAAGAAATCAGCTATTTCAAATGACAAAATAAAGGTGAAGAAGCCATTTGTTAACAATGTAATACTCTCCAGCAGGTAAAATGGATAACTGGAAACATATGGGGGGGGTGGATTTTACAGTATACTGTCACTTTAACCATTTTATAGACGGTTTACATTATTAATTTTACAGATAACACAGAATTTTTTTTATTGAGCACAAAGATATATAATCACTTGCCAAGAGTCTTTTGTTGTCACACAAATGGCTAAATTACAAGTGAATCACTAGTTAACGCTCCCACACTAACTGTGCTTGACTTCGGCTTTTTGCGCGCATCCATTGGATACCACGCGTATTACAAGTTTAAAGTAAGAATTTTTTGCTCGTGCACTGACCAGACGCACACAAAAAGCCGAAATTAGAATATTGTGACCGCGTTAAACTATTCTCCCATAGACTTTAATGAAGCAAAAGTGTGTGTATAGGGGGGGGGGGGAGTAGTGCAAACTGGATCAAATTTTCTCAAGTGCACTAACCCGACATGAAAATATAAATATTTCACATTCCACTGTTCTTCACATCTTCACATAGCAGAATTTGATATATATATATATATATATATATATATATATATATGTATATATATATATATATATATATATAAATAATGGTGTTTATGTAAATATCTACATTATATATGCACAGTACAAACACAGTTAAACACTTTATTAAATATGAATATTGCATAAATATGATTTTACGTTTTCATATGTTTACATGCACTTATATATATGTCTATATATGTATACATATGTATTTATGTGTTTATATGTCTGTAAATACATATATACATATGTACACACATATAAACCTTTACATACATATACATCTTTAGACATGTAAATGTTATGTATGTATCTCTATGTTAAAGCCCTTTGTCTGCCTTTTTTTCCCAAACACCGGAGACCTCATATTGTTGAGCTCTTATTACTTTTTATTGCAATTTAAAAAAAAAAATGATTAGATCATTTTATTATGAGTGTAAACATACTTTTTAATGTATTTTAATGTAATGTAATGTTTTTTGTGCAACTTTTTATTTGAGCGTAACACTTAACCAGAGATCTAAGGTCAAGCTAACCCAACGCATGCTAAATTCAACTGCCCCCGATCAAATGCGTTTACTTTCATATTGTAAAACCCGATATCGCTTGCACATAATTGTGATCGCGCCACTCGTAATCTGGCACAAAATTTGAGAGAAATTATTTTAACCAATTCTGGTTACAAGTTGAAGGGATAGAGGCCGATTTATAATTGTGCGGGCGGACATAATGCGCTGTAACGTGTCATGTCCGCCGCACATTGATAAAAGCTGACAGCATTTTTCATTGATGCGTTAAAGAGCACTTAAAGGGACATGAAACCCAATTTTTTTCTTTTGTGATTTAGATAGAGCATGTCATTTTAAACAACTTTCTAATTCACTTCTATTATCTAATTTGCTTAATTCTCTTGATATCATTTCCTGAAAAGCATATCTAGATAGGCTCAGAAGCTGCTGATTGGTTGTTGCACATAGAGGCCTTATGTGATTTGCTCACCCATGTGCATTGCTATTTCTTCAACAAAGGATATCTAAATAATTAAGCAAATTAGATAATAGAAGTAAATTGTAATGTTGTTTAAAATTGTATTCTCTACCTGAATCATGAAATAAAAATGTTGGGTTTAGTGTCCCTTTAACTCAGTTTCAGGGGAACCTGAAACTACGGGGGTAGATTGCAGCATCCGCTGCTTGATACATCTACCACATAGCCTTGATACAAAATTTTGATATCGACAGGACATAGCGAGGAAAAAAGGCAATTAAAGGGACAGGAAACCCCAAATTTTTCTTTCATGATTTGGATAGAACATACAATTTTAAACAACGTTAACATATACTTCTATTATCAAAGTTGCTTCATTGTGTTGCACTACTAGCAGATAGATGAACACATCTAATTAGCCAATCACAAGAGACAAATGTGTGCAGTCACCAATCAACAGACATTTACATTTCCCCCAAAAAGTAAGAAGATGTACTTCTATTAAACATGGTAAAATATGTTTAATCTATTGTGCGGTGCTATGTTATACACTGCAGAATGGACATATCATTTTTGACCTGAGTGCTCCAGCAACAATATTATTATACCCCAAATATTAATAATAAAAAAAATGAGTTGCCTGTGCAAGCTTTAAATGAAGAATTGCATTCTCTGTTTCCAGGACGATAATTCTTTCTTCTTTTGTCTGAAAATTAAGAAAGAAAAGTAATACAGATTATGTTTAGTTTCCAGTAAAACAAGTGAGTATATTTGTTATAATTAGTTTAGGATAAATCTCTTAAACCCATAGGTCATTCTCTGTATATTGTTTGTTAATTAGCTAAATTGCATGCCCCAAGGCAAAACATACAGTGATGTGAGATGTCATCGCAGAAAATGCAGCATGTCTGCAGAAAGAACAGGATACATGCAGGAGCTGTTAGCGATTTTAACTTTTCAGCGCTGCTCCACATTAGGCTGTTCTCTTCAAACAGAGCTGTGCTCTGGCTGCACTGTCTGAGTTTTCCTGAGCAAATTTCATCCAGAGCAAAGTGCTGTTTTAAGTGAACAGTGAAATATGCAGTAGCACTGCAAAAGAGTAGTGCATTGATTGACTGGCTCTCAGAGATTGTTTCAAACCCATCCCCTAGCCTTTAACTGTCTGCAAAGCTGTTTTTTTCTGAATGTAAGACGTTTGTATGAGCAATGCACCCTTTTAATTGCTACTTCTATGTTAGACTATGTCTGCTCCTATTTACAATGACATTTTCAACTACTGCACTATATTATAAAACTTTAAATATTGCTTTATTCTCCATTTAACTAATATGTTGCAATTAAACTGGTGCTTTAGTGTAACTGCCTAATTTAAAATTAAATTTGATTTAAAAATGACCTGCAGAAAATTTTTCACTAAAAAAATCTTATTGCAGAAAGTGAGAAAAAGTTCTGCCTCTGGGATTGCATGTACAAATTCTAAAAAGATTTATTTAAATTAGCAAAGGATAGAAACACTTATTTAGAGAGAGGAATGTCTCCAATTCCTTTTTTTTTTCCACATGGTGAACTGAAACATTGCTTCCCAAACGTTGTTGAAGCATACAAGTGAGAGGTGTGCAGCCAAATTTAGTGCTTCAATAATTGCCATAAGGGACAAGAGGTATTTGGTAGTCTGCTGTAAAATATTTTAAGATATACAGCTAGATTACAAGTAGATCGCTAATTTATCGCGTGCCCACAACGGTCAAATTTGCCCATTTGCAGGCGTGCGATAAATAACCAGCCATTACAAATGGCTGGTTATTGCTGACGCGAGCTCGCTGTAGCAATTACTGCTTATAAAATGAACCAATAATTTTATAAATGTGCCCCAAAAATCAAGTATAAGTTTTCTTTTCCTTTTTTTAAAAAAGAAAAGAAAACTGCACTTAGCAGTTTTTGAGGACTAAAATTGTCAGGTGTGGGGTGTTGCCTTTACATTGCAGTCTATGGGAACAGTGTATTCACTATAAATTTATATGTATATGCTTATAAACATACTGTATATTTATGTGTTAATATGTGTATATATTTGAAAAAGCAGGAATGTAAGCTTAAGAGCAGGCCCGTTTTTGGTTCAGAACCCTGGATAGCGATTGCTGTTTGGTGGCTACATTAAGCCATCCAATCAGCAAGTGCAACCCAGGTGCTGAATCAAAAGTGGGCCAGCTCCTATGCTTGCATTCCTGCTTTTCAAATAGAGCTACCAAGAGAACGAATAAATATTGATAATAGGAGTAAATTAGAAAGTTGCTTAAAATTGCATGCGCTGTCTGAATCATTAAAGAAAAATTTGGGTTTCATATCCTTTTAAAAAACATTTAAAATAATTACTAAATTGATAATGCTCGCCACTGGAGGGGAATCACACTCTCTATTAGTTGCTACACGAAGGCGATGCAGCTCGTTGTTATAGACGTAAACTATGTATCTTATGATTCACTGTTTACTTTGTATCAGCTGACGATCCATTGTTCATGCGTCTTGAAGCGAAATGGAGACGAAGGAAGAGAAATGCACAAGATATAACTATATTTTCATAAGTGTTAGCAAAGTAAAAAATAAAAAAAAAGGAAAACTTTGCAGTTTGACGTATAAGAACATAGTTAATACTGAGATGTTACAATAATGCTTAATTTACCATCCCTTTAAGTTTCCTGTTCATTCAGTTTTGATAAACCCTCTCATTACGTGAATGCCTAATATGATGAGTAAAGCAAAAAAAAAAAAAAAAAATCATAATTAAATGATTAGGGATATTTTCCTTTCAAAACTGCCATTGCTAGAGTTTAATTGCAAAGTTACCATAATCTCATAAATATATATATAATTTATTCTATTCAATATAAAAATAAGACTGTAAAAAAAAATTACAAAAAAATATTTTTACATAGAAATTGAAGTTTGGGCATTTTTTTACTCAGTCAAGACTAGACACGCATCAGGCAGACACACCAAGCATTGTTAAGAAATAATCTTATCCAGGCTTACAAACTGTGTCTATACCTCCTGTTTTAATTGTGTTAGAGATGCCATGTCATCAGTACTGTCATTAAGAAGGTTATTTATAAGGTCATCTGTCATGTCATTGGAAGCATTGTGTACCCTACCATCAACAGAACTGGGCAAAGAGATTAAAGGCGCATTAACCCCTTCTCTGCTGAGCAATTTTTTTCACACCCCTGTTTTAGAGCTGTTTTTAGTTGTTTGGCCCTCATTGCATTTACACAGATTTCTATGAGATATTCCTAAAATTTTCAAAATAACAATTTACTGTCCCACAATTAACATCAGTTCATCTTTTCAAAACACCAACATTTGGTATTTTATATCTATATTTTTCAATAACAATTGAAAATCAGAAGATAATCGGCTAGATTACGAGTTTTGCATTTTGAGTAAAAAAGCAGTGTTAAGGCTCATAACGCTGCTTTTTCACTACCGCTGCTATTACGAGTCTTGTAGGTACAGCTGTCCCGCACACTTTTTTGGCCTTACCGCAAATCAACTTACGCAATTTGCGTATAGTTTTTTTTCAATAGGACTTCCATAGCGTCGGTATTACAGGCTTTTTTTTTTTAGGCCAAAAAGTAAGCGGTACAGCCTATCCCGCAAGATACGTAACGCATTCTAAAGTCAGTAGTTATGAGATTTACACTACAAAGCTGTAGCATAAAACTCATAACTAAAGTGCTAAAAAGTACACTAACACCCATAAACTACCTATTAACCCCTAAACCGAGGCCCTCCCCTAATCTGCCGCTCCCGACATTGCCGCCACTATAATAAACATATTAACCCCTAAACCGCCGCACTCCCGCATCATAAACACTAGTTAAATATTTTTAACCCATAATCTCCTGTCCCTAACATCGCCGCCACCTACCTACATTTATTAACCCCTTATCTGCCACCCCCAATGTCGCCGCCACTATACTATATTTATTAACCCCTAAACCTAAGCCTAACCCCCCCTAACTTAAATATAAATAAAACCTACAATTAATAACTAAATAATTCCTATTTAAAACTAAATACTTACCTATAAAAGAAACCCTAAGCTAGCTACAATATAACGAATAGTTACATTGTATCTAGCTTAGGGTTTAATTTTATTTTACAGGCAAGTCTGTATTTATTTTAACTAGGTAGAATAGTTACTAAATAGTTATTAACTATTTAATAACTATCTAGCTAAAATAAATACAAATTTACCTGTAAAATAAAGCCTAACCTAAGTTACACTAACACCTATCAATACACTACAATTCAATAAATTACCTGAATTAAATACAATTAACTAAATTAAATACAAATTCCTAAATTACAAAAAAAAAACAAGCCCTATCCAATCCAATCAGCCAATAGCATTGAGCTTGCATTCTATTGGCTGATTGGATCAGTCAATAGGATTGAAGTTCAATCCTATTGGCTGATTGCATCAGCCAATAGGATTTTTTTAACCTTAATTCCGATTGGCTGATAGAATTCTATCAGCCAATCGGAATCTAAGGGACGCCATCTTGGATGACGTCACTGAAAGGAACCTTCATTTGTCGGGTAGTCGTTGGAAAGAAGAGGATGCTCCGCGCCGGATGTCTTGAAGATGGACCCGCACTGCACAGGATGGATGAAGATAGAAGATGACGTCTGGATGAAGACTTCTGCCCGTCTGGAGGACCACTTCTCCCGGCTTGGATGAAGACTTCTCCCGGTTTCGTTGAGGACTTCTTGCCGCTTCGCTGAGGACTTCTCCCGGCTTCGTTGAGGATGGATGTTTGCTCTTCAAAACTGTAAGTGGATCTTCAGGAGCTAGTGTTAGGTTTTTTTTAAGGGTTTATTGGGTGGGTTTTATTTTTAGGTTAGAGCTTTTGGCTGCAATAGAGCTAAATGCCCTTTTAAGGGCAATGCCCATCCAAATGCCATTTTCAGGGCAATGGGGAGCTTAGGTTTTTTTAGTTTGGGTTTTATTTGGGGGGTTGGCTGTGTGGGTGGTGGGTTTTACTGTTGGGGGGTAGTTTGTATTTATTTTTTTACAGGTAAAAGAGCTGATTTCTTTGGGGCAATGCCCTGCAAAAGGCCCTTTTAAAGGCTATTGGTAGTTTAGGCTAGGGTTTTTGGTTTTTTTTTGGGGGGGGCTTTTTTATTTTGATAGGGCTATTAGATTAGGTGTAATTAGTTTAAATATCTTGTAATTTGTTTTTTATTTTTTGTAATTTAGTGTTTGTTTTTTGTAATTTAGTTAATTGTATTTAATTTAGGTAATTTATTTAATTGTAGTGTTAGGTGTTAGTGTAACTTAGGTTAGGTTTAATTTTACAGGTAAATTTGTATTTATTTTAGCTAGGTAGTTAGTAAATAGTTAATAACTATTTAGTAACTATTCTACCTAGTTAAATAAATACAAACTTGCCTGTAAAATAAAAATAAACCCTAAGCTAGCTACAATGTAACTATTAGTTATATTGTAGCTAGATTAGGGTTTATTTTATAGGTAAGTATTTAGTTTTAAATAGGAATTTTTTATTTATTAATAGTAGGTTTTATTTAGATTTATTTTAATTATATTTAAGTTAGGGGGTGTTGGGGTTAGACTTAGGTTTAGAAGTTAATAAATATAGTATAGTGGCGGTGACGTTGGGGGCGGCAGATTAGGGGTTAATAAGTGTAATATTAGGGGTGTTTAGATTCGGGGTTCATGTTAGGGTGTTAGGTGTAAACATAAATTTAGTTTCCCCATAGGAATCATTGGGGCTGCGTTACTGAGCTTTACACTGCTTTTTTGCAGGTGTTAGACTTTTTCTCAGCCGGCTCTCCCCATTGATGTCTATGGGGAAATCATGCACAAGCACGTACAGCCAGCTCACCGCTGACTTAAGCAGCGCTGGTATTGGAGTGCGTTATGGAGCTCAATTTTGCTCTACGCTCACTTCTTGTCTTTTAATGCCGGCTTTATAAAAACCTATAATACCAGCGCTGTAGGTAAGTGAGCGGTGACAATAACGTGCAAGTTAGCAACGCACCCCTCTTACCGCAAAACTCGTAATCTGGCCAAATGTTTATTATTGTTGGCACAATATTATTGTATGCACAAAATGGGTTGATATAAAATATCTAACCATACAAATATTAGACACATTGAAAAAATACACAAAAGAGATTTTTTTATTTATTTAATATGTGCATATTTCTACCTCTGTCCAAATACACTCAGCAAGGCAATAATAATAATAATAATAACCCACAAAAAATAGTTGTGCCAAAAGTCATTCTACATAGAACTTCACAAAATATCACTCATTTTTACATATTTCCTGTTCTTCCACCTCAACAGAAACTAAGAAAAAAGATTATGCCAACAGATTACTCCATACAATAAATAAGTTAGGAAGGCGATTGCCATTTTGACCTACTAATGGCAGAGTTATAAGACTGCACACACTAGAAAGAAGGGGTAACCCTCTTTCTAACCTGGAGTCTTATACTCTGTGTTTGATGATGGGAAAAGGGTGCTTTTTAAAGCCCTTATTCCTCCATAAATAAAACACTGAAAAGTGTATACTTGCCCAGGTGTTACCCTTCATTTAATGTATGTATTGGGTACTTGTAAAATGCAGCTAATCACCCGTAGGGGTCTCAAGGTGCTGCTCATTTTATCGACCTCGGAAGGATGAAAGGCTGAGTGGACCTCGCCGGGGATCGAACCTGCAACCCTTGGGTTGCTAAAGAGCTCAGCCACAGTGCCTTAGTATGCTGAGCTATCTCTCTCACATGAGGGGGTCAGATGTAAGCGATCACCCTTAAATTGGCAATAATCAGCAGCTGCACTTAAAAGTGATTATCTAGAGATGGAATGGGGGCTCTATTTCCCCCTTCTTTGTGCTAGAGGAAGTAAGCCCCTCATCTCAAAGGGCAAATTCACTTCTTTCAAATGAGGAGTCATTTATTCCTCTAAAACAGGGGTTTTCACAGTGTGAGTTGGGCCTCCCGGGGGGGTGGGGCGCTAGAGCATATAAGGGGAGGCACAGAATAGCGACTTCGCACTATCCTATGGAGATCACAAGAAGCGGCTGACTTTGACAAAACAGAACAATTTTTAAGAGCTGGCAATGACACTTGCCATGTAGTGGTTGAATAAGGCAAAGAGCGAAATGTAGGTGGAAGAAAGGCATTGAGGTCGAAATTACTCAGAGACTGTGTTGCTTTGTTGTTTTGATCAGTAATTTACTCTTAACACAGATGTAACAAAGTACAAATTAAAATGTGAATGAAGCTCTCTTCTGGTTGAGCAGAATCCGCTCTTGAAAGCTCTGTGTGAACCCTGGATCAGATGCAAATTCCCTTAATTAAAAATAAAAAAAATACAACAAGAAAAAAATAAAGTAACATCAATTTTTGGGGATTTCATCAGAGGGAAGGCCCACCGCCTAAGACTTTGAAAACCCCTAGTCTAAAAAAAAAAAAACAACAACCCACAAACAAAACAGAGGGAGATCATCTGCACTAGGCAAAGGATGTGCATAATGACCACAAGTCATCATGCGCATCCAAGTCGTTAAACCTTTGAATAGTATGCATATGTATTTTTAGTTATATTAGTTAAATATTTAATCTCTAAGTATAAATGTTAAGTTTCTATAAAGTACTTTATTTTCTATAAAGTTTCTATAAAGTAATGGGTGCCACAATGCTGTAACCTAGTTTTTTCTCTTGATCTGTCTTTTCTGTTAAGGACAATTAGGTAAAGATATAAAACATTCAATCAGAGCTATTGCTAGGATTTTTTGTTACACAGGTGAGGACACATTTTGCCCCCCCCCCCCCCGAATAAATCAAATACCCTGCCATTATTTTTTCTAAAAATGTTTTAGTGAGGTTTTAGGTAGCTATAGATAGCTATTTTATCTATAATGAGAGAGAAAAGTGTTTTCCATTTTCACATAAAATTCTTAATGTTATTCTGATTTGTTATAATAGCTATAATAATTAATTTCTGCATGACAAAACAAACCAAAGTGGTAGCTCTTCATAATAAATCACCCAGTGGTTACAATATATAAACACCCACGAACTTGGAGGCAGGATGACCTCTTTTCTTTTTCACCATTATACCTAGACTGATACTAGCATGTCTAACAGGAAAACTGCAGGTAGACAAGTTCTCAAACAGAGAATCTGTCCACCTGCGATTTTCACTTGGCAAAATGTAAGACTGCAGAAGAGCTCTGTTGCTCAATCCTTTCCCCTGCTCTTGGGCAACCGATTGTGAGAGAGCAGGGCCAGCCAATTACATTGAGTTTGAGGTGATTTATCTCTGATACCTAGGATAAGAGCAGAAACTGCTTCTTAGATTTGTGGTTGCAGACTCTTGCAAGCCTGAACCACAAGCTCTCAGAAGCTATGAATGCATCTCGATAAATTTCCCCATAAGTATACATTTTTCAAGGACTGCAATAGATCACATTAATATGCAGGGGAGTACTGGCAAGTTATGGCCAGGGAACAAGTACAACTCACACTTTTTTGGGGAATTGTCACTATATAATGATGATATGTGAATACAGTTAGTCCACGGCACTCCAAAATAACTTTTTAAAGCAATTTATTCATGCTTGAGCATGAATAAGAGGCTGTGACCTCAAAACATTGCTGTTTTTCTCAATAAATTGATTCAAAGAGTTATTTTGGAGTGCTGTGGACTAACTGTATTCACATATTCCTTTGGGGACTTGGCAGTGTCCCTGGTTTACACAAGCACCCGGTCTAATGATTGTGCTGTACTCATCCTTTATCATTTATATAATGATGATAATGAGCACTATACACTACATTATACACTAATAAACACAACATTCTGAACCAATAATATTCTGTATATATATATGATGCTCTGTATAATGATGTTGAGGGTTCATACACTACAAAAAAACAGAACATTCCGCCCCATATCACTGCTCCCACTAGCTTCAAAATTACTTGAAAAACTAGTCTTCAATCGCCTAACCCTCTTCATGTCCTCCAACTCATTGCTCGACCCCCTTCAATCTGGCTTCCATCCCCAACACTCAACTGAGACTGCCCTCACCAAGGTCACTAACGACCTCCTTTCTGCTAAAAACAAAGGCTACTACTCCATACTCATCTGACTTGACCTTTCTGCTGCCTTTGACACTGTTGACCACCCCCTTCTCCTACGGTCTCTCAGCTCTCTTGGTCTCTGTGACACTGCCCTCTCCTGGATTCACTCTTATCTCTCTAACAGATCCTTCTCCATCTCTTTTGCTGGTGACTCCTCCTCTCTATTGCCTCTGTCTGTTGGAGTACCCCAAGGCTCTGTCCTGGGTCCTCTACTCTTCTCTATTTACACTTCTTCACTGGGTAAACTTATCAAAAGCTATGGCTTCAGCTGTCATCTCTATGCTGATGACACCCAGATCTACCTTTCCACCCCTGCAATCTCTCCTTCTGTCAATTCTCACATCAGCGACTGCTTATCTGGCATTTCCTCCTGGATGGCCTCTCACCACCTAAAAATAAATATGTCCAAGACCGAACTACTTCTAATTCCCCCCTCTAACTCCACTCCAGCTTCTAATTTTTCTATCACTGTTGGTGGCACCACTATCTCACCATCACCCCAAGTCCGCTGCCTCAGAGTCACGCTTGACTCAAATCTGTTCTTCATTCCCCACATCCAACTGCTCTCTTCATCCTGCCGCAACCACCTTCGCAATATCTCCAAAATTCATCTGTTTCTGAATGCTGAAACTACTAAACAGCTAATCCACTCCCTCATAATTTCCCGACTTGACTACTGTAACAACTTACTAACTGGCCTCCCTCTCTCCTGCCTCTCTTCCCTCCAATCCATCCTAAATGCATCTGCCTGGCTAATCCACCTCTCTCGATGCTCTGTTTCTGCTGCACCTCTCTGTGAGTCCCTTCACTGGCTCCCCATTCACAACAGAGTGACAAAGCCCTCACCAATGCTGCCCCACCCTACCTGTCCTCACTCATCAACAAATATACTCCTGCCCGTCCCCTAAGATCCAACAATGACATGCTTCTTGCGTCCTCTACCATTACCTACTCTCATGCTAGACTACAGGACTTCTCTCATGTGTCACTAACCCTCTGGAACGCACTTCCTCGAGCTGTCAGACTTGCCCCTAACCTCTCCTCCTTTAAACGTTCCCTAAAGACCTTTTTGTTCAGGGAATCTTATCATCCGACTTATTAACAAACTAACTTCACTTAATTAACAGTTGCCCTCTATCTCCTCACTACTATCATTCTCACCTTTGCAGTCCCCACCTCCTGTTTCCCATCTTCATACCCATCTAGATTGTAAGTTCCCATGGGAATAGGGCCCTCAATTCCCCCTGTATTTGTCTTATCGTATTGTTTCTCCATTGTACTGTTATCCTTGTACCCATGGGCTGCGCTGCGGAATCTGTCAGCGCTTTATAAATAAATAAATAATTAATTAATAATAATAATGATGGGTGCCTAAACACTTTATCATCGTCAGACATTATTCATGGATGTTATCAAGTATTTTAAAAGATGTAGGGTTGTCAGTACTCTTACTAGGTCCCATCAGCCTTAGCAATATCCATTAGGCTGTAGGTAGAGGTATGCCCCACTGCTGTCACAGGCTCCACTTACTTTTATGAAGTCTGCTAAAGTTTTGCAGAGAGCGCAGAGTCTGTGCAGTGAGATATTTCTGCCAGATGTTTCCAGCAGTTCTGGCTACCTTGCAATCTCTGCTTCCCTATGGTTCAGGGAAGTCCCCTCCTATTTTAGCCTTTATGCCACCACATATAACCCCAACAATGAAGCCCAAGTTAGGCAGCAAAAAAATATACACAAACACCCCCCCCCCCCACATACACATACACACAGGGGCATCATAATGTGGTCGCCTAGTCTGTCTCCATTGTAGCACCAGCCCTGCAAACAAGACTAAGAGGGTTTTCAAAAAGCCATTTTTGCACATTCTATTTGATTGGCAGAGCCCATTATTTTAAAGAACTTCGGTGGGATTGAGAAAGCAATTTTGTCAAAGTTAAATTACAGGAAAAGGGTCAAAATAAATAATGTATATTGCAAAGTGTTTTTTACTACAAATTATTAAACAGTTTACAATTACAAATGATAAAAGCTGTCAACTTTAACAAAAATAATGTTGGCTTCTAAGCCTGACAACATGTTCCTGTATATATTTAGGTTTACTCCTGGCTCCCTATTCATACAAATCAATATTTTTTTCAATTAATTTAAGTGAATTACATCTTAATATAATGTGTTTTTCATGTTTAGAAAGCAAATAATATTCAGAAGTTTCTGGGGGGGAAAAAGAATCAATACATACATAGAAAACATATTACAATAAAAGATGTAAATAATTAATCAAAATTATGTTTAAAATTCTATCTAATTTTTAAGTTTTTATCACCTACTATTCAAACTTTGGTTGAAAAAAAAAACCTACTATTCAAACTTTGGTTTTAAAAAAACAAAAAAAAAACAAAAAAAAAACAACCCTTGAGCTAATGACATAATTTCTACTATTTTTTAGATTAACATCAATGTGTATCATATATTTAAAATTGGTTTTATTATGAAATTATCACGTTCTAGGTCATTTTATGCACTAAATAATTGCAATGTAATGTTGTAGCTTTAAAATTATAATTGCATCTAAACTTCCACTGAATATTTCTTTACTGGGTGTAGCTATATAAGAAATTCCAGGTCTGTTAGGTACAAATGTGCTATGCAAATCTGACATGAGTGTAGGACCTACTCTGAGTTTGTGTTCCAGTTGCTTTATCTTCTCCTGATACAGGATGGGCAGGTTGATCACAGCTGGTGACATACTGATCCATACAAATCTCGATCATATACTACACAAACGGCTTCTGAAGCTTTCAGCAGTTGTAGCAATGATTATAACCAACAGCAGGGTCCATGATTTGATCGTATTAGTGACTAACCAATCTGTTGAGCTGCTTTTGCTTCCTTAGCAACTGTTGTTAGCTTAGAGGATAAAGACCTTTAAGAGGACAAGGACTAATTGCTATGGCTGCATTATTAATTTATTTATTTATCATCCCCAGAATTGCTCATAAAAACTGTTATTTATATTGCCAACTAAGGAGTTTCTATTCCACTGCTAGAATAAATTATCAACAAATGTCTAACAGAAATTTATTTAAAGAAAATTTACCATAAAGCTTTTATAAAATTAGTTAAAAGTACAATTTAATAAACAGTTACATAACATGTATGGAAAAAAACATTAGTAATGGTCTCAATTAAGAATTTAATTAAAAAAAATGTTACATTCCTTTAAAGAGAACATTTATTTATAATAAGTAGTTTCTATTGCTGCTGCTAAAACGTATTTTCTGCAAAGTTCTCCATTATGGAGTAATAAATTATAATAAATAAATCCGGTTTTACGCTTTTTTAACTATGAAATAATCTACCCCAATTGAAAATTACTTCACCAATACTTAACTACTCTTCTTAATTAATGGCACAAGAGTTTAACAATACTCTATTGGCCAAATTACGAGTGGTGTGCTAACAGTTACATGCAAGCGATATCGGCTTTATCACGGCTGTTTGCGTGCAGCGGATTTAGCGCTCAAATTATACGCTGAAAGTAAATGCAATCTCTTCCACTGAATTAAAGGTAACTTGCATCCTCATAGCTGTTTTGCAAAACAAAGAAGTATCACAAAGCACATCAATAATACAGATAAAACAATACAATTCCACTCATAACAACACTATCTAATAAAAATTATTTTTAAACAATTGCACAAAACAGTTATAAGGGCTCAAAAATATGAGGTCTCAGGTGTTAGGGGAAAAAAAGGCAGGCAAAGTGCTTTAACACTGAGATACATGCATATCATGTCTAAATATGTATATGTTTCTGTATATTTCTGTGTGTTGTATATATATATATATATATATATATATATATATATACACACAGTATATATTTACAAGCATATATACACACATATATATATATATAAATAAATAAAAGTGCAGAAATTGCTACACAGATACACACAAAACCAGTCCGTGCAGTTGCTGTATACAGACGCTGTATAATGGCAGTTTGTGTGTAACTGTGTAGCATTTTCTGCTAGATGGTATTGTGTTTTAACAAATATATTTTGACCTTCAAGCGATTCCTGGTTTTGCCTGTGAGCCTAATAAGGAAAGGGAATATTTGTGGTTATATGCTTGGGAGCTAAGTAATAAGCTCAGAAGAAATATGAATACTTAATCTGCCAGCTGTATAACTACAATTGCATACTTCACTATTTGCAGTTTTTTTTCTTTTTAGAGGCCCCAATAGAAGAAGATTAACAGAAGGTGGAATCACATAAATTGGGACTATATCCTTTAGTGCCCTAATATACACATTTTTTGTATTTGGTTTAGTATACAGCTTAACATATTTGGTGCTGAAGGGTTTATATACTTTAGTATAAAGTAGAAAAGTATAGTGGTATAAACCCTTCAGCACCAAATATGATAAGCTGTATACTAAACCCTAATGATTCACTTTAATTTATCTTTCTACCATACCTTTCTTTATTATATATGCTCATATAAGTCTCCAACAATATATCTGCTTAGTTGCACATTGTACACTTATATGTGGCTTGAATGATGACAATATGATCATAGTAACATAAGGAGAAAAAAAATCATATTATTGAGTAAACCTTCTATATGACAGCTATATGTTTATGTACTTGAGAAGATTCTCACAATTCCACCTTAAATGAATTCCACCTTAAATTAAAGGAAAGGAGGAGGAGAGAAAGGAAAAGAAAAAATCATCCAATCAAAAGGAAGGGAGGCCTTTTTAAATCTGGAAGTGAGCAGTATGTGCATGTCTTGATAAAGCCCCTAACGGGCGAAACGCATTGACCAGGACTTGCTGCTACTTCCAGTCAAATATTTTGACTCAAGGTCTTTGACACTAACTGTGACCTCACTACATAGAGTACACACCCACCCTGAGGAGTCCAGAGGATTGGACAGAGGGAGGTGTTTGACACTCATCACAAGTCAATCTGACCCACCATTAGGAGTGCAGCACATTGTATCCATTGATACCAGCGGATTCTGCCGAGCTGACACTGCTATTATACATCCGACCTCTGAAGTGTAGAGGGGAGTCAGGTGACTACATTCGCAACCAGAGCTTCCACATACACCACCAATGCATGCTGGGAATGCTTGCAGACAATTCAGGGATATAGAGGATTACGGATCCACTCACATTAAAGCGAGTAAGGTAACCTCTTGTCCCCCTGTTTATATTCCCTCTGGACACGGTCTGATCCGCAGAGGGGAAATCTGTACTGACACACAAACAGGATTCCCACCCTCCTATACACTTGCATTTGGGCAATTGAGGCTTTTTACTGACATTTTTGCATCAGCATTGTTCTCACAGTTGCTCTATTTGTTATCCGTACTTGTTTTATATATGCAGATATTTTAATTGCTGTTTTTATTCCTGTTATTGTTTATGAGCATTTTTGGGAGACTTCCCTAAATCCACTTGATATATTGTATACTTCACATATGTACACTCTTTTTAAATATATTAAAGGGACAGTCAAGCCAAAAAAACTCATTTTTTTTAATTTCAAATAGGAAATGTAGTTTTAAACAACTTTCCAATTTACTTTTATCACCAATTTTGCTTTGTTCTCTTGGTATTCTTAGTTGAAAGCTAAACCTAGGAGGTTCATATGCTAATTTCTTAGACCTTGAAGGCCGCCTCTAATCTGAAAGCATTTTGACAGTTTTTCACCACTAGAGGGCATTAGTTCATGTGTTTTACATAGATAACATTGAGCTCACGCATGGGAATTTACAGAGGAGTGAGCACTGATTGGCTAAAGTGCAAGTCTGTCAATTGAACTGAAATAAGGGGGCAGTCTGCAGAGGCTTAGATACAAGGTAATTACAGAGGTAAAACGTATTATTATAACTGTGTTTGTTATGCAAAACTGGGGAATGGGTAATAAAGGGATAATCTATCTTTTTAAACAACAAAAATTCTGGTGTTGACTGTTCTTTTAAATATCCTTTGTTTACATACATTTTATATTATTATTTGACCTTATATCCGTGCTTTCAGTGCTGCTTTACACACTTTTTTAAATTTCATTTTAGTTTTTCTTGAGGGGTCAAACTGTATTAGCAGCAGGATTGATCGTATTCACTAGGCAGTCCTATCTCTATCTTTCAACAATGATAAACGCCACAGAATATGCTGTCGGCATTTAGCGATGTTGAGCGGACATGATTCTCTGCTCAACATAATAGTAAATCTACCCCAAAGGGACATTCAACTTTAAAAATGTTAATGTTTAAAAAGATAGATAATCTCTTTATTACCCAATTCCCCAGTTTTGCATAACACTGTTATATTAATACACTTTTTACCTCTCTGAGTGCCTTGTACCTAAGCCTCTGCAGAATACCCCCTTATCACATGGCTTTTTACAAACTTGAATTTCAGCCAGTTAGTGCTGGTTAATGCATAACTCCATGGGTGTTAGCACAATTATATCTATATGGCACACATGAACTAGCACTGTGTAGCTGTAAAACCTAATAAAATGCACTTCAATAAAAGGTGGCCTTCAATGGCTTAGAAATCAGCATATGAGCCTACCTAGGCTTAGATTTTAAAAAAGAATATCAAGAGAAAAAAGCAAAATTTGAGGCAAAAATTGGAAAGTTGTTTAAAATTGTATGTCCTATCTGAATCCTGAAAGTTTAATTTTGACTTTACTGTCCCTTTAACTGTTTTCATGACTCACACACTCGGCACTCTTCATGCAACCCAATAATACACAACACCAGAGTGGGGTAACAAAAGGTTGCAGCCCGCATTTATTAACACAAACAAGGGGTTAACAAATATAACCTCCACTTAACCATTGCGGTTAAAACCCTAGGGTGCCGCCCATCATCCACCACACGTGCCTTCCACTAGCTACTGCCAGGCACGCCCACTTTTCTTAAACTCTCCCCCATCATCCGATGAGGTACTATTTCAGCTTAAAACTCGCCTCATAAGACCAGCACCCGCCACAGACCAACCTACTGTCGGGCACCGCCCACCCGGGCTAAGGCCTTCTGTACCCCCTCTTTCAGGTTAAAATTAAACAGGTGCAACCCTACATCGTTGAGGTGCACCCCATCCTTAAGGAAAAAACATCTACCTGACTCCCCTTCAAACTCAACATTGCGAATGCCAAAACCCCTCAACTTCACTACAAAACTTGAAATAGTTCTATTAACTTTTCTTCTGGAGGAGTCCAGCCTCGTGACATCCCATGCTGATCGCCAATCCAACCTGGTCTCAATTTCCGACCAAATATTGACCACTTTTGGAAACAAAACCTTCAACCTTCTCATGCCCCCTTTTAAGCGATCAATCAAATCTTTCTGCGCCATGAACCCCAAATAATTTCCCCCCCGCGTGGATCACTAATATGTCAGGAGGCCTATACAGCCTAGTGTAATTGCACACTGTAGCCATGACCCCATCCCGTCGGAGCCCTCTCACCCCAAACCATTTTACTACGACTTGATCCCGAGGAAGGCCCAACTGGATCCCCCCGTCCTTCACTGCTGCCACCTTCCTCGGCCAATAAACGAAAGATTGGCCCACTATCCAACACTGCACTGGACCTGTCAAAAAATACAAGAAACTAAACTATCATGTTTGGACATATATAACACCTTGTCAGTATATTTATGAAAATCTTAGTAGTGCTATCCAAATAATATATCAGCTTATGGCAGGGTTATGACACAATACAAATAATAATTTTCCTTAAAAATAGAAACCCTTAATGAACATGCACCTACTAGACCATACAATTAATATAAATATCTGAATTCTTTTATTTAGTTAATATCCATGAACATATTGAAATATATTTGCAATAAAAGGAATATGAAATAATATTATATGTGCTTGAAAACGATTTAAATATGCTATGCAAAGTTCATACACGCTTATCTTAAAAACCAGCCCTATTTACAAATCTTTTAACATCCAAGCAATACAATTTTAAACTGTGCTCTTAAGCAATAGGATAATATATATATTCTGCTATTTAACTGCAATTTATCCTAATACAAAATTAACTGACAATATCAAAACTTGCATAGATGAGTTACTTAGCCAATCAGACACAGATTTAAACAATATGTAGGCTGTGACTACCAATTTAAAATACAATATACTTCACCAAATAAACAGCAGTCCAGTTTCCAATGTTTCTTAACAGATCCAATTTCACCTCAAAAATTCAAAATTTGGGGATAATGCATATGGAGTCCAATAGTAGGTGTGTGCTTTAATAATAACTACAGCAGTTATTCCTTCTGGATCAGACAACAACAACCTTCCTCTTAGTCTCTATGCTGGGGTTTAAATCATCTTATTTCACCCCTCCCCATTTTTGATTTTTATCAGTCATTGGTGAATATTGGAAACGCCCACGGCCTTGTCTTGGATTGGTTCTTTGCAACTGAACATGGATTGGTTTATTTGGTAAATGTGTTGTCAAGGAAATGCATTCTTTGCAACAACCAATCATCTCATGGCTGCAATTTCGCATCATAACACTAGGTGGCAGCAGGCATACAAACACAAACAAATACAGCAAGACCATTTCTAAACATTTTTAAGCAAGTTAATTATTTTCATAAAATGGTTATTTAATCAGATTACACTCTCTGCATTAATCATATATAACCCCAATCACAGATGGTTAATATTAGGTTATTTTTTCTGATTATTCTGATACCAAAAAGGTTATATTATTAACATTTTATTATATTAAGGCAATTTAATACTGCTAATTATTAGCTTGAAATGCATTACAATTTTATCAGTATCCTGGCATTTATATATAAATAACAGCCTATTTTTATATTTCCAGATTGGTAGTATTTAAAACTCCTGATATACTGCATTCATCCAGATATAGCATGTTACATTTCTGTGTATTTCTTTCTGAATACATGAATCCTGTCTATGTAGATCTGAAATAAAAATAAATGTTAATAATCACTTCTCTTCAGGTCCATAAACATCTATTCATGTTCTTAAACACACAGAGGCTAAGATATTCATGCTTTCAAAATATGCATGTCTTGTATTTATTTTCCTAGTATATTTTATTTGAAATCTAAATACAGTTGTTGGAAACATGTAAGTCATGTATTTTCTCTGTTATCTTAATGTCTTCATTGCCCTTTCAGTAACTTTAGATTCACATCATAGCTTTTGTCTTTTGTTTCCTAAGGCCTTCACTGCCCCACATGGGGTCAATCCACGAGTAGTTGTAAAAGTCTTAATACGGCATATTTTCTGTTTAGCTAGCAGTGCAGACGTGTATTTGATGTTTAGGGATAACTAACACCTATTTGCATAAAAGCTGTTTCCCTATGATTTTGACCTGTTCTAAGGGGGTATTTCAGACGTCTCGACTCCATACACCACATGGGGTACAGAGTGCTATGAAATTTGCAGTTCCTAATTAAGAAGCAAATGTTTTATTGTTCCCACTTTAGCTAGGAATTTCTCTTTTAAAGACATTTTTATTAGTTTCCTGTGTAATTGAAGAAGTGGGGGAGAACCAAATTTGTCTGAAGTCAGTTTGTCTGATAGAAATGAGTCCTTTCTGCTGACCAATTCAGATCTGAATAAATATAATTGTATTGTATAGCCTTAAAATATATGATTAAAATATATATATTTATTTACCCCACATATACCTTGACATAAATCCCCCTTCCAATTTTAAATAGATGTAGGACACATGTATTTAAATTGGCTTAAAGTCAATGGTATTTGGTGAGGACGTTGGCCGTATACATCATAGGCAGTCCTTTAAGTAGAAAGCCTGTTATTTTTGAGCCAGTCATCTTCAAACTACAGTATGTCTTTAGTGCAGTTGGGGATATGACACTTCATTCTCCCTCTATAACTTGTAGTTGGGATCTGGGATGACATGCTCGCAATTGATTTATATGGACCCATTTATCTATGAAACTTTCATTTTTGGGGATCCGTATTTTATAGGCCACTGGAGATATTTTGTCAGTAATGACAAAAGGACCTTTCCATGAGGGAAGAAATTTCTTCTCCCTAACCTGATGTCTTCCAAAGTTATAAAGATAAACTTTATCATTTATTTCATATTCCTTTTTGGACGTTTTGAGATCATAATAGGTTTTGGTGGCAGTTGCGGCTCTTTCTTAATTCCTTTGAGCAAATGCAAATGCATATTGTAGGTGCTTTCTTAGGTTTTCCACATATTGATGTGTATTGGCAGCGTTTATCAAGTTTTGGTCTGATGTACGGTACAGTAAATGCTGAGGTAGAACCATTCTTCTACCAGTCATCAGTTCAAAAGGTGACATCTTGGTAGCACTACTTGGAGTTGCTCTTAATTCCATTAAAACTAGAGGTAGTTTTACATCCCAGTCTTTACCCGTTTCACTCACAAATTTTTTGAGGATTTTAACAATGGACTGGTTGTAACGCTCTACACCACCACTTGAGGCAGCTCTATAAGCAATATGGAGCTTTCTTTTAACCCCTAGTATTTTCCACATTTTTGTCATCACTTCTCTAGTGAAGTGGGTCCCCCGATCTGACTCGATTCTTTGGGGCAGACCAAATCTGGAAAATACATGGTTGATGAGCAATGCTGCGCATGTTTCCGCACTATTGTTAGGTGCACTAATGCACTCTACCCATTTAGTGAACAGGCATCTCACGGTTAACATGTATTTGTTACCTCTTGATGATCTTGTTACTGGACCGATAAAATCAATTTGTATATCTGACCATGGCATTACCATCCCCCTTTTCTGCAATGTCGCTCTATGCGTTGGTGCAGTGGGTTGGAACTGTGGGCAGATTAAACACCCTTGACAGTAGGTTTGAACATCTTTCAACATGTGTGGCCAAAAAGCATAATCACTTAATATTTAATACGTGAGTTTGGCACCACGATAACCAGATGTGGGAGCATCATGGGCATGTTGAAGCATTATACCTCTGAACTTGGTGGGTACTACCCATTGCTGGATGCCAGTTTTGGAGGTTCTAATTAATAAACCATCCTGTAACTTGAATTGTGATCTAGATTTCACTAAGATTCTAAGATCTTCTTTGCCAATACAATCATCTTTTGATATGGGGTTGCTTTCAGGATCTTCTATGTGTTTATAGAAGATGCCTACAATGGGGTCTTCTTTTTGACTAGTGATCAGGTCCTCACTAGGAGAATCCTGACTCCATTGTAACAAATCAGGCTCACTCTGTTGTCTGGCCTGGTTTCTGGTAATGGCTTCTACCTGAATTGCAGCCATTAAGTGGTCAATATTAAGGAGTTCTCCAGTTATGGCTCCTTGTTTGGCTAATGAATCCGCAAGATCATTGCCTTCCTTATCAGGACCTAGAACTCTGGAATGACCCTTGGTCTTTTTCCAGTGTATGGTTAAATCATTGGATACCAGCAGATTATCAATCTCGCAGAACAACTTGCCATGCTTGACTGGTTTGTTATTGCTTTTCTGCATGCCATTTCTTTTCCAAGTTGGCAGGTATTCAACAAAACTGTCACGCACATAATTTGAGTCAGTTATGATCACAAATTCATGAATACCATGTTCAATAGCCATTTCAATGGTTTTGAAAACAGCAGTTAGTTCTGCAACTTGACTGGATCTTGGTCCAATGTCGAAACCTATAGATATATTTGGGAATCCATTTGCCCCAGTTATACCAATGCCAGCGACTAATCTGCGCTCATTATCAATAGTAGCATGGTAAGAACAACCATCAACATATACCCAAGGTAATGTTTGACAATGGTCCTCATTGTACATTTTATATGGGGAAAGCAATTGTTCCTCCAGAAAATCATCTTCCGATAATTCTTCCCCTGGATCTCTGGCAGTACAGTCGTGGAGCTCAGCAAGCCCTTGTGCGACTGGATTATTTTTATTCTGCTTGTAGCGAATTTCTAAGGGCCAGCCTTGTAAGGAAAGAGTCCACGCTGTTATGCGGCTATTAGACAAATTCCCATCTCTTATTCTCTCACTTTGCAAATATAGCAAAGGCTGGTGGGCCGTTTCTACAATAATTTTCCCGCCCTGTATATAGCTGCGGAAATTTTGTAGAGCCCATACAGTAGATAAGAGGGCTTTTTCGCAATCGCTAAATTTTATTTCTACTGGGGATAGATTTTTGCTCGCATAAGCAATGGCTTTGTTCAAATTATCATGCTTTTGGTATAAAACAGCACTCATGCTTATGTCTGTGTAAAATGTTTCTAAGAAGAAAGGTTTACCACCTTCAGGGTATGCTAAGCAAGGTGCTTGAGTGAGTTTTCTCTTCAGCTCTCTGATGGCTGTCTCTTGAGACTGACTCCAGTTCCATTTCACATCTTTCTTTAGAAGAAGTAGTAGTGGTTTAGCTAATTCCGCATAATTATCAATGAATTCGCGAGAATAATTTGTCATACCCAGGAATGATCTCAATTCCTTTAAGTTAGTCGGGTTTTTAGAATTTACTATAGCTTCAACCTTTTTCTTCTGGGGATTTAATCCTTCAGAAGTAACTTCATGTCCCAAGAAGTTTACACGAGTGCGGCACCATTGAGCTTTTTGTAGGGATAATTTGACACCTGCCCTTTTAAGTTGGCTGAGGACGTGTTTAAGCTCTGCGATGTGTTTTTCAAAGTCTGTGCTTTTGATTAAAACATCATCAACATAAGATAAGGTCCCCCTTTCCAGTGCATCAGGCATAGCCTTATGCATGAATACAGCAAATTCATGTCCAGAATTTATGTATCCAAATGGAAGTCTCTGGAATGCATATTGGACCTTTTGGAAAGAGAATGCTAGCTTATATTGGTCCTCTTCATGTACCTTTATGGTCCAATATCCCTGTGCACAATCAATGGCAGTGAATATTTTGGATCCCTGCATTTGTGCTAGGCACTGGTCAATGTATGGTACAGGCCAGCCAGACATGAATACTCGTTTGTTTATCTGTCTTAAGTCAGCACACAAACGCCATTGTCCATTGGGCTTAAGGACACCTAGAATAGGATTATTATAAGAGCTGTACACCTGTCTGATAATACCTCTTTCTTCCAAATTCCTTATGATCTCTGCAAGAGAATCATATGAGGCTAAGGGCAGTCTGTACTGTTTGACAAATACAGGTGGCGCATCAGGATCTGTTTGTATCCTTGCAATGTGCAAGTCTGTAGTACCACAGTCATAAGAATCCCTAGCAAAAATATCCTTGTACTCCATTAGGAGTTCTCGCAGCTGTTGGTGTTCATCATCGCTGGAACAGCCATTAGCTAAGGATATTTGCTCTTCGACTATTTGCTGAAATCCTGGAAAGATTTCAGGCTGTCCTATTTCATAGGCTTCTTCCAATCTAGAGGTGAGATCCCCTTGATTATAGTTTACATTGCTCCCATGACTCTGGGTATTGGGGTAATCTTGCTGTTTGATTGGCTGATCAAACACTAGAGAGGCTTCTTCAATTTTACAGATGCCTTCATCTGAGCTGAAGGGATAAATAGACTGAATATTAAATAGACCCTCTGGCATAGATGCAAAGGATTGTTCTATTAATTGTTCTTCAGTTAAGTATCCTTCAGGTATTAGCCCAATTACATTATTCTGGAATCCAAAAGTGTAATAACTTGATTCCAGTGCATATCCTATGGTAGTTCCCTTGGATAATTTTATATCCTGTGGGGTCATGTTATGCACAACAATATGTATTGGAACAGCTCCAATATTCACCATAGGAGTGTAGGTCACTGTGACACCCAGATTTTGTATTCTATGGGAGAGGCAAATTAGTGTTTCAGAAGTTTTTAATTTCTGACCTCTCTTTACCTGTAAGGGTAAAAGAAATTTATCAGCCCCAGCAGGAATTATAACATCGCTAGATACCTGCATATTCACAGCATATGGCAATTGCTGGTTTGATTTCAGGGCTGCATTTTCATCCTGAAATACTTCAGGGTCCCCCTTTAACCTGCTCCAGAGGCAACAGTTAATCAAATCTATTTGTATGGCATATCTATGTAAGATATCATTGCCAATGTAGATTTGATTATGAGGAGTATTTAAAACAGGTGCTTCACTGACTTATTACCTATAGAGATAGATAATAAGCACTTAGCTGTGATGTTATAGCTTTCAGACCTGTCATCCAGGCGGTTGACACAGTGGTCTTGGGGAGAAAGATATTTAATCACTTTAGGTTCAGCTATTTGCACTAATAAACCTTCGCTTATATAGCTAGCTTCCTGTTTTAAGTTTATTTTAGCATACTTGGTTTTACCAAGGTCATGTACTTGTATAGGGATAAATAGATCCTCTTTAACTCTCTCAATCCCTGTGAGGTATTGAGCGTGGTCTCCCCCCTTAGGGATTTTATGATCCCCCTTGTGGAGTGATATGGTTAATACATCACCGTCTAGGGAGATATTCGCTATCTTTCCAGGCGATATTTTAAAAGTATTACCATCAGAGCCACTAAAAGGAGTCTGATCATCTATTTGTAGAATAGTGATTTCAGGTACAGAGTTATTCCTGAAATGAATCTCCACAGCATCTGGTTTCTCTTCCACCACGTGACAGCTATGTCGGGTGCGAGATATACCAGATTTTTCATAATTGATAGGCCGTTTAACTTGTGACCAAATTACATTATTTATGCAATCAATTATGGTGCTTAATCGCTTCAGGAGATCACTACCAATAATTAAACGATCAGTTGGCAGATCCACTATAATGACAGGGTGTCTTATGACCCTGTTCCCCAATTTAAATTTTAACCAGGAAGTACCGTAAACTTTTAGGGAGTCACCCCCAACACCTATTAGAGAACCATCAAATTCTCTTATTTTAGGTTTGTGGGGTGTTAGCTCATTTAGCTGTGTGTAGTACTTGTGGGATAAGATAGTTGCCTGTGACCCAGTGTCAATTAATCCCCTGATAGAGTTGGAGACTGAATCTTGCAGCTCAACTAGTACATAATACCTTCCTGCAGTTTCTACCATTTCACACATAAAGTTGGCGTTATCATACATTTGTGGGCTTCGCCACGTGTTACCTGAGTTTGCCATGCTTTCCGATGCAGAAGAAGCTTCATACCTACCGGTCTCCTCTCTGACAGGCTCGGCTGGATTCTTGTGTACTGCATCTGTGGAGATAAGGTTAAAAGAGTGCTGCAAGGGAAGAGGTTTGTTAATTTTTCCCGGATGAGGTTGCCTGTCATCACAGCTAAATTGTCCGTTTTCGGTCTGTGGGGAGAGAACATGATTAGTATCATTGATATTTATTATTACATTTTGTACATCTCTCCCCTCCCCTTCAGGTGATACTGCAGTATTTATGACTGTGCCTGTGGTCCACTGCTGACCACTGGCTGTACCCCTAAAAAAGTATTGTTCGGTTGCTGAGCCGTAGAATGTTGACTCATATTAGCGAATTGTTCGCTCAACCGATTTAACTGGGTAAACAGCATATCTACCTGATTGTATAAGTTACCTCTACCCCTGGGCCTATCTCTTGGTGCCCCATAATAATGATTCCTGGACCATTGGGTTCCCTCAGAATCAGGGCCGCTATTTCTATTCTGGCGTGGTTGCCCCTGGGGTTCAGCTTGTTCAGCATTAGTACTTTGGGGAGCATTATATACCTGGGGTGTCTGGTTACCCTGAGAATATCTTCGCCGTCTATTGTATCTACCCTTGCGTGGATACCAATTATTTGGTGAGTATTCTCTTTGTGAGTAATTATTCACCTGATTATGTCCCCCACTTTGGTTATAGTCTCCCTGCGCCTCAACCTGTGTAGGGGAGGGGGCAGAGTTAGACCTCTGTGGAGATGCCCTGTTTTGACTGGCCACCTCCGCATAGGTTCTCTGTTTAGACTCCAAATTGAGGGGGTTAGGTGACACCCTAGTTTCTGCTACAATTTTGGGTTTTGACTCCTTTTTAACCCCCTGCTCACTGGACTGCTGAATAGAGTATAACTTTGTACTCTCTTTGATCAGCCATTCCAATGAGCAGTCCTCATCAAAATCTCTAGCTAAGTTGATTTTGATGGGTGTAGGCAGTGCTTCAAAAAATAAATTTACAAATTCTGAGCCATCAAATTTGGGATTATCTTCAGCCATACTGTACGTATTTTTCAATACAGAAAGGAATTTGATTGGACTCTGATTCGCACGACACTTTAAACCATATACCGCTATTTTCGCGGCGGTTTTAGTGCGATATTGCCCAAATTCTTTTCTGCATTGTCGTTTTATCCCATTCCAGGAATGAATATTCATATCCTTAAGTGAAGCAAAGAATTTGTGATGCTTACTGTCAAATAGACAGGGCAGAAATTCAATTTTCAATTTCTCACTTGTAACATTCATTATAGCTAACACATTTTCAAAAGCCTCTAAATGATCAATCACAGATGTTGTTCCCTGGAGAATATAGGTACTGTGCGTTGTACGAAGGTGATTATTTTATGGGAATCATAGACTTTATCAGACTTACTTTGGGCTTCTCTGTTAGAGTTTCCCTCCCCCGCGCCAGCTGCGCTACAGTAGTCCTCTGGATTTATATCATGAGGTGACTGCCTATTTGGGAAATCTATTTCTGACCCATTAGGGGTCATTTGTCTATATTGTTCTATATATTTTTGTACCTTGTCCCTGACGCATTCGCTAAAGGAGTTAGCATTATTTGTATTATTCTCACTGTTAATATAAGGGTTTTCATTATGGCGATATGACCTTTTTAAATCGCTTAATTCTCTCTGGCTTTGCGCAAACTGTTTATTTAAATCTTGTATCTGTGCGAGTAAGTAGATGTTATGCTTATCTAAGGCGGTTAGGTTTTGGGCAAATTCATCCATTTTATTTTTGGCTATTTTTAAATCCTCTTCGTGTCTGCGTGAGGAACGAATACTATTTTCATGTAATTAGCAAGAGTCCATGAGCTAGTGACGTATGGGATATGCATTCCTACCAGGAGGGGCAAAGTTTCCCAAACCTCAAAATGCCTACAAATACACCCCTCACCACACCCACAAATCAGTTTTACAAACTTTGCCTCCCGTGGAGATGGTGAAGTAAGTTTGTGCTAGATTCTACATTGATATGCGCTTCGCAGCAGGCTGGAGCCCGGTTTTCCTCTCAGTGTGCAGTGAATGTCAGAGGGATGTGAGGAGAGTATTGCCTATTTGAATTCAATGGTCTCCTTCTACGGGATCTTTTTCATAGGTTCTCTGTTATCGGTCGTAGAGATTAATCTCTTACCTCCCTTTTCAGATCGACGATATACTCTTATATAACATTACCTCTACTGATTCTCGTTTCAGTACTGGTTTGGCTTTCTACTACATGTAGATGAGTGTCCTGGGGTAAGTAAGTCTTATTTTTCGTGACACTCTAAGCTATGATTGTGCACTTTTATGTAAAGTTCTAAATATATGTGTTTAAACATTTATTTGCCTTGATTCAGGATGATCAATATTCCTTATTTCAGACAGTCAGTTTCATTATTTGGGATAATGCATATGAATTATCAATTTTTTCTTCCTTTAAATTGACTTTTTTCTCTGTGGGCTGTTAGGCTCGCGGGGGCTGAAAATGCTTCATTTTATTGCGTCATTCTTGGCGCAGACTTTTTTGGCGCAAAAAAAATTCTTTGTCATTTCCGGCATCATACTTGTCGCCGGAAGTTGTTCGTGATTGCATCATTTTTTTTGACGTTTTGCCCCAAAAATGTCGGCGTCACCGGATGTGGCGTCATTCTTGGCGCAAAAAGCATTTAGGCGCCAATAATGTGGGCATCTTTTTTGGCGCTAAAAAATGTGGGCGTCATTGTCTCCACCTTTTTTTTCCCATTATTTAAGTCTCATTTTTCTTTTGCTTCTGGTTACTAGAGGCTTGTTCATTGGCATTTTTTCCCATTCCTGAAACTGTCATTTAAGGAATTTGATAGATTTTGCTTTATATGTTGTTTTTTCTCTTACATATTGCAAGATGTCTCAGATTGACCCTGTATCAGAAGCTACTTCTGGAAAAACGCTGCCTGATGCTGGTTCTACCAAAGTTAAGTGCATTTGTTGTAAACTTGTGGTAACTGTTCCTCCGGCTGTAGTTTGTGATGAATGTCATGATAAACTTGCTAATGTAGATAAAATTTCCATTAGTAATATTCTATTACCTGTTACTGTTCCATCAACATCTAATACTCAGGATGTTCCTGTTAATATAAGAGATTTTGTTTCTAAATCTATTAGGAAGGCTATGTCTGTTATTCCTCCTTCCAGTAAGCGTAAAAGGTCTTTTAAAACTTCTCATTTCTCAGATGAATTTTTAAATGAACATCATCATTCTGATTTGTCTGTTTCTGATGAGGATTTTTCTGGTTCAGAGGATTCTGTCTCAGATATTGACACTGATAAATCTTCATATTTATTTAAAATGGAATTTATTCGTTCTTTACTTAAAGAAGTTTTAATCGCATTAGAAATTGAGGATTCTAGTCCTCTTGATACTAAATCTAATAAGCGTTTAAATTCGGTTTTTAAACCTCCTATAGTTATTCCGGAAGTTTTTCCTGTCCCTGATGCTATTTCTGAAGTAATTTCTAGGGAATGGAATAATCTGGGCGATTCTTTTACTCCTTCTAAAAGATTTAAGAAATTGTATCCTGTGCCATCGGACAGATTAGAGTTTTGGGACAAAATCCCTAAAGTTGATGGGGCTATCTCTACTCTTGCTAGCACTACTATTCCTACGGCAGATAGTACTTCCTTTAAGGATCCTTTAGATAGGAAGATTGATTCCTTTCTAAGGAAAGCTTATTTATGTTCAGGTAATCTTCTTAGGCCTGCTATTTCTTTGGCTGATGTTGCTGCAGCTTCCACTTTTTGGTTGGAGGCTTTGGCGCAACAAGTGTCAGATCATAATTCTCATAGCATTGTTAAACTTCTTCAACATGCTAATAACTTTATTTGTGATGCCATCTTTGATATCATTAAAGTTGATGTCAGGTATATGTCTTTAGCTATTCTAGCTAGAAGAGCTTTATGGCTTAAAACTTGGAATGCTGATATGTCTTCTAAGTCAACTTTGCTTTCCCTTTCTTTCCAAGGTAATAAATTGTTTGGTTCCCAGTTGGATTCTATTATTTCAACTGTTACTGGGGGGAAAGGAACTTTTTTACCTCAGGATAAAAAATCTAAAGGTAAATATAGGGCTGCTAATCGTTTTCGTTCCTTTCGTCAGAATAAGGAACAGAAGCCTGATCCTTCCCCTAAAGGAACGGTTTCTGTTTGGAAACCGTCTCCAGTCTGGAATAAATCCAAGCCTTTTAGAAAGCCAAAGCCAGCTCCCAAGTCCACATGAAGGTGTGACCCTCATTCCAGCGCAGCTGGTAGGGGGCAGATTACGATTTTTCAAAGAAGTTTGGATCAATTCGATTCACAGTCTTTGGATTCAGAACATTGTTTCACAAGGGTACAGAATAGGTTTCAAGGTAAGGCCACCTGCAAAAAGATTTTTTCTTTCTCGCATTCCAATAAATCCAGTGAAGGCTCAGGCGTTTCTAAAATGTGTTTCAGATCTAGAGTTGGCTGGAGTAATTGTGCCAGTTCCAGTTCTGGAACAGGGTCTGGGGTTTTACTCAAATCTATTCATTGTACCAAAGAAGGAGAATTCATTCAGACCAGTTCTGGATTTAAAAATATTGAATCGTTATGTAAGGATACCAACATTCAAAATGGTAACTATAAGGACTATTCTGCCTTTTGTTCAGCAAGGGCATTATATGTCCACAATAGATTTGCAGGATGCATATCTGAATGTTCCGATTCATCCAGATCACTTTCAGTTTCTGAGATTCTCTTTTCTAGACAAGCATTACCAATTTGTGATAAGAAGAGGATAGGGGTGGGGGATAAGCGCTCTGGAGGGAGCAGACCTAAGGAGGATTTCAATAATATTCTATATATGTATATATATATATATATATATATATATATAAATAATGATAAAGATGTTGATTATATAAAAAAATGAAAAGAAAGCGATCTCAAAAAAGCTATCAATTTAATTAAAATAAATATCAGCAATATGTAAACAGCAAACATTCAGCATAGGACATATAACATAAAATCAATTACTGATGACTAGTAATAAAGATGCCGGCATCAAAAGGAAAAGCTAGTATTGGCAGTTTTTATACATGTAGCATTAACAATTCAGGTTCTAAAATAGCAATAAGTTGTAAACAACAATGTAAGAGACTTGATATATGCGGTAATTTACGCTAATATATAAAAAACCTGTATTACAGGCACTAAGAATAAAATACAGATAATAATAAGATACAAATGGTAAGTCTGTTATGAGAAAAGACAAACCAACAGCGTGTGTTTGTGTCCGTTAGAAACAATGGTGAGTGAGATCCGTGAGTAGTGACGTCACGTCATGTGACTTGTAGTAATGATCCAATGATATCAAGCGATATGGTGTAACGTATTTTGAAAAAAATATATACCGGTATATGGAAAAAAGAAACTTAGTGTCAATTTTCTTTGTAGCAGTGTAAATTATACTTGCAAGTAGCAGATTTCTGTCTTCCGATTTCTCCTGAGGGAAAACAAGTCAGCTGTTTGGAACAGTATTGTAGATGAAATGCAAACCAATGTGTGTCTTTTCTTTCTGAACTCCAGATACAATAAACAGTTCTTAGCAAGGTGCTCTTTTTTCAGCAATCCTTGTGACATGTAGTAGTATGGTAATTAGAACAAAAGAACAACTTTAGGCACACAGGAATTATTCATATATCTAGCTCAAAAAGGTTTTGTGAGGTAGAAATGAACCTGTTATGGTGCCACCGTAAACAAGGTAAGGTGAAGGTGAAAACCAGTGGCTGTAAAGCGTATAGAAACCGCACACAGGAATTACTCATATATCTTGCTCTGCTTGGATTGTAGAGCTCGAAATGAACCTGTAATGTGCAGAGTAGGAGACAGTATGGATATCTCTCATCAAATGTAAGCAAATCTACGCGTTTCGGCAGAGTGACCTGCCTTTATCAAGATGCTTACAAGATGTAACAAGGAGCCTTATATAGGGAGAGTATGTGAATCATATCAATTAAGCTATAGGCATGTTTATGGTTAACCCTTTATGGGGTGAATGATACAAGTATAATAGTTAACTCATAGATGGACATATAAATCTGTTTAGTAAAATATTTGATTGTAAGTCATATGACTCTAGATCTGAACAGTTTTTTCTGATCCTGAGTAACTGACCTTGAAGGAAAATATCCCCAAAAGTCAGTTACTCGGGATCAGAAAAAACTGTTCAGATCTAGAGTCATATGACTTACAATCAAATATTTTACTAAACAGATTTGCTGAGAAAGGATATAACAAGAAAAAAAATCAAAAACACCATGCTATCTATTAGAGAAATCGATAGATCCAGTCTATTAAGAAACAAAACTAATAAGAATAAAAATAAAAATTCATATGAGACAAATATGGCCTCTACTAGTCAAATGTTTAGGGACAGTGAGTAGGAAAATGACGTCGCTACAGCCTGAGGAGGGTGCGTGCGCTGTTGTCCAATTACAGCCCCAGAATGTCGGCACAGAGAAAAGCACTGTTGGCGTGGTGCCAGCTAAAACGAGAATCAAGCCAAATCCAATAGTAAAGAATAGAAGGAAGCAGCACTCTTAATCCATTGTCCATAAAATCCAAAAGTTTATTACAAGCCGTTTAAAACAAGTAGACAAGCACAGCACAGTACAAGCTACACAAGTGGAGGGGGAGCAAATCCTTACATGTTTCGTGCTATGCAGCACTTAGTCAAATGTTTATTCCATTTATCACAGAATACAACACTCAACACAATGAGATAAGGGCCATTTTAAACAGACATTGGCATTACATTGAGAAAGATCCCATATTAGGCACAAAAGTTAAAAAACATCCAGACCTCATATTTAAAAAGGCAAAAAATCTAAAGAGCTATTTGACACCTAGCGAATTTAAAGGAACTGATATTAATTCCATAGATAGAGATTTAAGAAATGAAAAAATATCTGGCTTCTTTCCTTGCTTTAAATGCAAATCTTGCAAACACAGCAATAAAATCAAAAAGATCACGTCTACTAACAAACAATTTACATTTACTATCAGGGACACCATAAAATGCAGTGACTCTAATGTAATTTACTGTATAAAATGTTCTTGTGACTTATTTTACATTGGCCAAACTAGTAGATTACTAAGAGACCGGATGCAAGAACATATTCTGAGCATAGAGAATGCAAATACTAAAACATTACTCTATAAACATTTCACTGAAGTCCACCTTGGGGATTTAAATTGTTTCCAATTTTGGGGAATAAAAAAAGTTAAAATGAATCATAGAGGTGGCAACATGGAAAAGATGCTTCTTAAACAAGAAGCTGAGTTAATCTTTAAATTTAAAACAATACATCCACTTGGGCTAAATAGCTCATTCGATCTAAATTCAATCATATAAATTCACAACACCAAAAGTGGCTAATCTTACATGTAGTATCTAATAAACAATAATGGATTTATGTATGTATATATATATATATATATATATATATATATATATGTCCATGTAGAAAACAAGGTAACAGCACCACAGCACACAATCTTCTTTTAAAGGTGAAAAATCTTTATTTGAGGTTTAGCAACCAGTAAAAAGCGACGTTTCGGACCTACATAGTCCTTAATCATGCATAAGTTATATGGATATGCTGAAAACCACTAAAGAAGAAGTAGATGCATTACTGGCACAATACTGTTCAGACCTGGAAGAAAGGAAAAGGGTTAAATTCATACGGGATGAAACGGACTATGCTAACAACCGAGTGTACCAGTGGTCACATGACCAGACGTCACGGCGTGAGGGCCCACGCTGGAGGAGACAGCCGAGAATTACAGCAGCACAAGAAAAGGAAGACAGCTCATCATCCGGCGAGAGTTTTTTAGACACAGGCTCAGAAGGCGACACCGGAGGGGAGGGCGGAAGCACCGCCGATCAAAGGGAGTACAAGATGCACACACGGAGTTCCTGGAACCAGCAAGGGCAGCCGCAGCGGTCACGGAGAGGAGCCAGACATCGCAGGGGTATGAGAAAGCAACAATAGAGGTAAAAAAGTTGCCGGTTGTTAACCCCTTACTGTTTAACAAAAATGAACTGCCTGTTACTAACTTCATAAAGAGAAATGAATGGAACGAACTGTCTAATATTGCTAGTACTCCAGTGTCATCTGAAAATCCACTTGAGGGAAATGAACTGCCTGAGATTAACCTCTTAGATTGTGGTATAATAAGGGGAAATGAACTGCCTGAAATTAATTCCCTAGAGTGTGACATAGTAGATAGTACACTGTCTGAGTTTATACCAGTGATACCCAATGCTAGTCCACAGGCAAATGTTGAAACTAATCTGGTTATTAATATTTCTAAATATAAGCTTACAGACAATGAGCATAGCTTATTAATGAAGGGCTTGTCATACTGTCCAGTGAAAGATTGTGATGAGTTTGAAATTGATAAAGATCTATACAAATTTTTCAGACTGCTAAGGTTGAAAACAATATATGGTGGTAAAAATGTAGCCAATGTAAGTGAAACTAATGCAATAAATGAAGATGATATGCAGAGTGAATGTTTGAATTTGAAAAAGTTAAATCTGCACAAAAAATCTTCATATGTACCTCCAACAAGCAACTCAGGTGTAGAAACATTTGTTAAATTTGTTCAACAAGATGTTGCTAATCTAATGAAAAAAACTAGATTAAATCCTTACACAAAACAACATAACCTCACAAAAGGGGAATGGGAGGCTATATCTACTTTGAAAAATAACAAAAATATCACCATAAAAAATGCTGACAAGGGCGGAGCAATAATAGTGTTAGACACTGACTATTATGTGCAGGAGATATTACAACAGTTGTCAGATGGAGGGGTTTATGAAATACTGGATCATGATCCTCTTAAAGAAATACAGAGAGAGCTTAAGGGCATATTAGATAGAGCTTTGACACACAACATTATTTCTAAACAGGTCTATGATTTTTTGTATAATAAATACCCCATAACACCAATTTTTATACATTACCCAAAGTCCATAAAAGCTTATTACAACCACCAGGACGCCCTATTGTGGCCTGTACCGATTCTATTTTTTCTAATATCTCTATCTTTCTGGACAAAGTCCTCTTTCCATTTGTCAAACAGCAAAAATCCTTTATTAAGGATACAAATGATTTTCTTTCAAAACTTATGGGGATTGAAATAGAGGATACTTGGTTAATTTTTTCACTGGATGTGGTAAATTTATATACCCTTTATTCCCCATGAGGCAGGCTTATTGACTGTGAAAAGCTTTTTGAGTGACAGTGGCTTATATAATCTATCTCAGATTGATTTTTTTGATGACATGCTAAGACTTGTCGTATATTGCAATTATTTTCTCTTTCAAGACACTTACTACATGCAAAAGCGGGGAACAGCCATGGGCTCCAATGTAGCCCCCTCATATGCCAATTTGTTCATGAGTGGCTTTGAGAACAAATTTGTCTACACTAATCAGCCATTCATCAGCCATTGTAAGCTGTGGCTAAGGTACATAGATGATATTTTTGGCATATGGGGGGGCTCATTGGAGTCCCTGATACAGTTTGTTGAGGATATCAATGCCTCCATGACAGGCCTAAGATTTACCCTTACTTACTCTATCCAAAAGATTAACTTTCTGGATACAACTGTATATCGACATGGAAATTCATTAAGTACAGATCTATATGTAAAACCCACAGATAGAAATACTCTGCTGCGATATGAAAGTTTCCATCCTGATACTGTTTTTAAATCCATACCCAGGAGTCAACTTTTGCGTACTAAAAGAATAGTTAGAGATCAAAAAGTATTGCCAGAAAGACTAGTGTCTATGGGCAATAAATTTATCCAAAGAGGATATCCAAAAGAAAATATCGCTAAAAACATTCAGGATTTGGATAGAATACATGATAAAAAACCAACAGAGAAAGGAACAGATAGATTAGTGCTTTCAATGGAATACAGTGACAAGAGTAATGACATCTTTAGAATAGTAAGAAAACACTGGCACCTTTTGTCAAAATATAATCCAGAGATAGAATCATTTAAACTCCCTCCTATGCCATCATATAGAAGGGTAAAAAATCTTAGGGATCACATAGTAAAAGCTGACATAGGTACAACTAAAATGTCTGATGTAAATTACCTAACTACCCCTAATAAAGGCTGTTACCCCTGCTTACACTGTGCTCAATGTAATTCAGTTATTAAAGGGAAATTCTTAGCACAAAATGACAAAAGAAAGCAATATACAATCAATGGGTTATATACATGCCAAACTAACTATGCAATCTACCTACTTAAATGCCCATGTGGCCTTTGTTACATTGGCGAGACCACCCAAGCCGCCAGGGATAGGTTTAGTCAACATAAAGCATCCATTAAATCAAAAGATATGTCACTTCCAGTATCAGCACATTTCACAAATATGGGCCATACAGTAAGCCAGCTTCGCTTTCAAGTGATTGACCATATCCCCCATCATAGAAGAGGGGGTAATAGGGAATTAAAACTAAAACAGAAAGAAGTATGGTGGATTAAACGTCTGAACACATTACATCCATATGGTCTGAATAGAGATTATGATTTGTATTTGTTTTTATAATGGTTTTAAATGATGGAATATATTCTGGTACCACTAGAGGTCACTGTGTTGTTGAAATTTACAAACCTGGATAGGTATGGGTTAAACCAATTAACACTGAGAATTGAAGCATGATTGGTCCAGATACCCTTTTTAAAGTCTGTTTGTTTGATTTTAACTTATGCATGATTAAGGACTATGTAGGTCCGAAACGTCGCTTTTTACTGGTTGCTAAACCTCAAATAAAGATTTTTCACCTTTAAAAGAAGATTGTGTGCTGTGGTGCTGTTACCTTGTTTTCTACATGGACTGTATACACTGGAGTTTGGCTGATACTCCTTGGTAACGTGCACACAGGTGGGAAAGAAACTTTACTAAAACCTATGGTGCTGGATTCAACTCACTTACTTCTTATATATATATATATATATATATATATATATATATATATATATATATATATACATACATACACGTATGTATATGTATGTATAGGTTTATGCTTACAATATTTCCAAAAAACATTTAACTGATATCTATGTCACTTTTTAGCTATCAGAACTCCACATAAGCAATATATATTTTTCTAACCCTACCAGTATACAATTTTCATGTACATATTTTTTCTTGTATCTCTGATGTTTAATATATTATATAAAAATTTGTAAAATATTTTAATTATTACTGGCTCTATGCAAACAGACAAACTATACCAATGAGAGTATAAACTAATCATTTACAGCTATTTCTATTGTTGACTTGTATCTTTTTTGAGACCTAGACATCTAGGTATGTCTTTTGTCTTTACGTGTATACTTATTGTATTATGTAACTTTTCGTGAAATATAATTTACATAAAAAATATAATGTCGCACACCAACTGACAAATTTAGACAAATTTATTCAAATTTATATGTCCATCTATGAGTTAACTATTATACTTGTATCATTCACCCCATAAAGGGTTAACCATAAACACGCCTATAGCTTAATTGTTATGATTCACGTACTCTCCCTATATAAGGCTCCTTGTTACATCTTGTAAGCATCTTGATAAAGGCAGGTCACTCTGCCGAAACGCGTAGATTTGCTTACATTTGATGAGAGATATCCATACTGTCTCCTACTCTGCACATTACAGGTTCATTTCGAGCTCTACAATCCAAGCAGAGCAAGATATATGAGTAATTCCTGTGTGCGGTTTCTATACGCTTTACAGCCACTGGTTTTCACCTTACCTTGTTTACGGTGGCACCATAACAGGTTCATTTCTACCTCACAAAACCTTTTTGAGCTAGATATATGAATAATTCCGGTGTGCCTAAAGTTGTTCTTTTGTTCTAATTACCATACTACTACATGTCACAAGGATTGCTGAAAAAAGAGCACCTTGCTAAGAACTGTTTATTGTATCTGGAGTTCAGAAAGAAAAGACGCACATTGGTTTGCATTTCATCTACAATACTGTTCCAAACAGCTGACTTGTTTTCCCTCAGGAGAAATCGGAAGACAGAAATCTGCTACTTGCAAGTATAATTTACACTGCTACAAAGAAAATTGACACTAAGTTTCTTTTTTCCATATACCGGTATATATTTTTTTCAAAATACGTTACACCATATCGCTTGATATCATTGGATCATTACTACAAGTCACATGACGTGACGTCACTACTCACGGATCTCACTCACCATTGTTTCTAACGGACACAAACACACGCTGTTGGTTTGTCTTTTCTCATAACAGACTTACCATTTGTATCTTAATATTATCTGTATTTTATTCTTAGTGCCTGTAATACAGGTTTTTTTATATATTAGCGTAAATTACCGCATATATCAAGTCTCTTACATTGTTGTTTTTAACTTATTGCTATTTTAGAACTCGAATCGTTAATGCTACATGTATAAAAACTGCCAATACTAGTTTTTCCTTTTGATGCCGGCATCTTTATTACTAGTCATCAGTAATTGATTTTATGCTATATGTCCTATGCTGAATGTTTGCTGTTTACATATTGCTGACATTTATTTTAATTAAATTGATAGCTTTTTTGAGATCGCTTTCTTTTCATTTTTTTATATAATCAACATCTTTATCATTCTTTATATATATACATATATAGAATATTATTGAAATCCTCCTTAGGTCTGCTCCCTCCAGAGCGCTTATCCCCCACCCCTATCCTCTTCTTATAACTACAGTCTATATTTGGAGATTATATTAGACTACTTAGGGATTTAAGCACAAACATATATAGATAGCACTCACACCACCTTTTCACTGTTTTATTACCAATTTGTGGCTCTGCCGTTCGGCCTAGCAATGGCTCCAAGGATTTTTTAAAAGGTTCTCGGTGCCCTTCTATCTGTAATCAGAGAACAGGGTATTGTGGTATTTCCTTATTTGGACGATATCTTGGTACTTGCTCAGTCTTCACATTTAGCAGAATCTCATACGAATCGACTTGTGTCGTTTCTTCAAGAACATGGTTGGAGGATCAATTTACCAAAGAGTTCATTGATTCCTCAGACAAGGGTAACCTTTTTAGGTTTCCAAATACATTCAGTGTCCATGACTTTGTCTCTGACGGACAAGAGACGTCTGAAATTGATTTCAGCTTGTCGAAACCTTCAGTTTCAATCATTCCCTTCGGTAGCCTTATGCATGAAATTTCTAGGTCTTATGACTGCTGCATCGGACGCGATCCCCTTTGCTCGTTTTCACATGCGACCTCTTCAGCTCTGTATGCTGAACCAGTGGTGCAGGGATTATACAAATATATCATCATTCAGTTTCAATCATTCCCTTCGGTAGCCTTATGCATGGAAATTCTAGGTCTTATGACTGCTGCATCGGACGCGATCCCCTTTGCTCGTTTTCACATGCGACCTCTTCAGCTCTGTATGCTGAACCAGTGGTGCAGGGATTATACAAATATATCACAGTTAATATCTTTAAATCCGATTGTACGACACTCTCTAACGTGGTGGACAGATCACCATCGTTTAGTTCAAGGGGCTTCTTTTGTTCTTCCAACCTGGACTGTGATCTCAACAGATGCGAGTCTGACAGGTTGGGGAGCTGTATGGGTGTCTCTGACAGCACAGGGGGTTTGGGAATCTCAGGAGGCGAGATTACCAATCAACATTTTGGAACTCCGTGCGATTTTCAGAGCTCTTCAGTCGTGGCCTCTTCTGAAGAGAGAATCGTTCATTTGTTTTCAGATGGACAATGTCACAACCGTGGCATATGTCAATCATCAAGGGGGGACTCACAGTCCTCTGGCTATGAAAGAAGTATCTCGAATACTTGTATGGGCCAAATCCAGCTCCTGTCTAATTTCTGTGGTTCACATCCCAGGTATAGACAATTGGGAAGCGGATTATCTCAGTCGCCAGACGTTACATCTGGGTGAATGGTCTCTTCACCCAGAGGTATTTCTTCAGATTGTTCAAATCTGGGGTCTTCCAGAAATAGATCTGATGGCTTCTCATCTAAACAAGAAACTTCCCAGGTATCTGTCCAGATCCAGGGATCCTCAGGCGGAGGCAGTGGATGCATTGTCGCTTCCTTGGAAGTATCATCCTGCCTATATCTTTCCGCCTCTAGTTCTTCTTCCAAGAGTGATTTCCAAGATTCTAAAAGAGCGTTCGTTTGTACTGCTGGTGGCTCCAGCATGGTCTCACAGGTTTTGGTATGCGGATCTTGTTCGGATGGCTTCTTGCCAACCTTGGACTCTTCCATTAAGACCAGACCTTCTATTTCAAGGCCCATTTTTCCATCAGGATCTCAAATCATTAAATTTGAAGGTATGGAGATTGAACGCTTGATTCTTAGTCAGAGAGGTTTCTCTGACTCCGTAATTAATACTATGTTACAGGCTCGTAAATCTGTGTCTAGAAAGATATATTATCGAGTCTGGAAGACTTACATTTCTTGGTGTTCTTCTCATCAATTTTCCTGGCATTCTTTTAGAATTCCTAGAATTTTACAGTTTCTTCAGGATGGTCTGGATAAAGGTTTGTCTGCAAGTTCCTTGAAAGGACAAATTTCTGCTCTTTCTGTGCTGTTTCACAGAAAGATTGCTAATCTTCCTGATATTCGTTGTTTTGTACAGGCTTTGGTTCGTATCAAACCTGTCATTAAGTCAATTTCTCCTCCTTGGAGTTTGAATTTGGTTCTAGGAGCTTTACAAGCTCCTCCTTTTGAACCTATGCATTCTCTGGATATTAAATTACTTTCTTGGAAAGTTTTGTTTCTTTTGGCCATCTCTTCTGCTAGAAGAGTTTCTGAGTTATCTGCTCTTTCTTGTGAATCTCCTTTTCTGATTTTTCATCAGGATAAGGCATTGTTGCGGACTTCATTTAAATTTTTACCTAAGGTTGTGAATTCTAACAACATTAGTAGAGAAATTGTGGTTCCTTCATTGTGTCCTAATCCTAAGAATTCTAAGGAAAGATCGTTACATTCTTTGGATGTAGTAAGAGCTTTGAAATATTATGTTGAAGCTACTAAAGATTTCCGAAAGACTTCTAGTATATTTGTTATCTTTTCTGGTTCTAGGAAAGGTCAGATGGCCTCTGCCATTTCTTTGGCGTCTTGGTTAAAGTCTTTGATTCATCATGCTTATGTTGAGTCGGGTAGAACTCCGCCTCAAAGGATTACAGCTCATTCTACTAGGTCAGTTTCTACTTCCTGGGCATTTAGGAATGAAGCTTCGGTTGATCAGATTTGCAAAGCAGCAACTTGGTCTTCTTTGCATACTTTTACTAAATTCTACCATTTTGATGTGTTTTCTTCTTCTGAAGCAGTTTTTGGTAGAAAAGTACTTCAGGCAGCTGTTTCAGTTTGATTCTTCTGCTTATATTTTCAGTTTTTTTCATTATAAGATTTAAACTTTGTTTTGGGGTGTGGATTATTTTTCAGCGAAATTGGCTGTCTTTATTTTATCCCTCCCTTTCTAGTGACTCTTGCGTGGAAGTTCCACATCTTGGGTATTTATTATCCCATACGTCACTAGCTCATGGACTCTTGCTAATTACATGAAAGAAAACATAATTTATGTAAGAACTTACCTGATAAATTCATTTCTTTCATATTAGCAAGAGTCCATGAGACCCACCCTTTTTTTGTGGTGATTATGATTTTTTTGTATAAAGCACAACTATTCCAATTCCTTATTTTTGATGCTTTCGCACTTTTTCTTATCACCCCACTTCTTGGCTATTCGTTAAACTGATTTGTGGGTGTGGTGAGGGGTGTATTTGTAGGCATTTTGAGGTTTGGGAAATTTTGCCCCTCCTGGTAGGAATGTATATCCCATACGTCACTAGCTCATGGACTCTTGCTAATATGAAAGAAATGAATTTATCAGGTAAGTTCTTACATAAATTATGTTTTTCTAGCTCCTGTATTTGCAATTGTTTGTCGGTGACACAAAACGACATTTCGTCAATGATGCATATTAAAAGGGGCCAAGATTTTAGTATTAGTTCCTCTCGCTTTTGGGAGTTTTGCATTGATTAATCATTAATAATTCCTGGAAGAATTCATTCTCTTCATTCCACATATTATTATTAACGGTAATATTTTTAGCTCTAGTTTCAAGCATATCCACAAAATCATTTAATTTACCAGCAATATTTAACTTCCCTTTAATGTAACTTAAGATATCTTTCTTAAGGACCTGACCTTTAGTAATGGGTATTGTAATGGGACCAATTTCATCACTATGTATAGAATTAAATGAGTCACTCCTGGCTACAGACATTATTGGTTTAGTATTTAGTTGAATTAAAACGCTAATACAATTTTTGCCAAAAAAGAGAGAAAAGAAATTTATATTTAAAAAAATATATTATTAATTTTGAAATATGAAAAATTAATATTTCAAAATATGAAAAATTTATATTTTTGATTAACTTTGAAAATATGAAAAATTTATATTTTTGATTAATTTTTAAATATGAAAAATTAATATTTTTATAAATTTTTCAAAAATGTATCTTTAATAATATTTCAAGATATTAATATCAATCTCGAAATATGAAAATCAATTATTCAACCTTTCAAAAATTATATCTTCAAAATATTAATATCGAAATATGAAACTTTTTCTCTCTTTTATAATAATTTCTATTTACTACAAATATATTATATCAAATATGATGGAATATTAATAAATCTCAAACAGTGCCTCCAATTATTATGTCAGTATATTTATGAAAATCTTAGTAGTGCTATCCAAATAATATATCAGCTTATGGCAGGGTTATGACACAATACAAATAATCATTTTCCTTAAAAATAGAAACCCTTAATCAACATGCACCTACTAGACCATACAATTAATATAAATATCTGAATTCTTTTATTTAGTTAATATCCATGAACATATTGAAATATATTTGAAAGAAAAGGAATATGAAATAATATTATACGCGCTTGAAAACTATTTAAATATGCTATGCAAAGTTCATACACGCTTATCTTAAAAGCCAGCCTTATTTACAAATCTTTTAACATCCAAGCAATACAATTTTAAACTGTGCTCTTAAGCAATAGGATTATATATATATTCTGCTATTTAACTGCAATTTATCATAATACAAAATTAATTGACAATATCAGAACTTGCATAGATGAGTTACTTAGCCAATCAGACACAGATTTAAACAATATGTAGGCTGTGACTACCAATTTAAAATATAATATACTTCACCAAATAAACAGCAATCCAGTTTCCAATGTTTCTTAACAGATCAAATTTCACCTCAGAAATTCAAAATTTGGGGATAATGCATATGGAGTCCAATAGTAGGTGTGTGCTTTAATAATAACTACAGCAGTTATTCCTTCTGGATCAGCCAACAACAACCTTCCTCTTAGTCTCTATGCTGGGGTTTAAATCATCTTATTTCACCCCTCCCTGTTTTTGATTTTTATCAGTCATTGGTGAATATTGGAAACGCCCACGGCCTTGTCTTGGATTGGTTCTTTGCAACTGAACATGGATTGGTTTATTTGGTAAATGTGTTGTCAAGGAAATGCATTCTTTGCAACAACCAATCATCTCATGGCTGCAATTTTGCATCATAACACTAGGTGGCAGCAGGCATACAAACACAAAGAAATACAGCAAGACCATTTCTAAACATTTTTAAGCAAGTTAATTATTTTCATAAAATAGTTATTTAATCAGATTACACTCTCTGCATTAATCATATATAACCCCAATTACAGATGGTTAATATTAGGTTATTTTTTCTGATTATTCTGATACCAAATAGGTTATATTATTAACATTTTATTATATTAAGGCAATTTAATACTGCTAATTATTAGCTTGAAATGCATTACAATTTTATCAGTATCCTGGCATTTATATATAAATAACAGCCAATTTTTATATTTCCAGATTGGTAGTATTTAAAACTCCTGATATACTGCATTCATCCAGATATAGCATGTTACATTTCTGTGTATTTCTTTCTGAATACATGAATCCTGTCTATGTAGATCTGAAATAAAAATAAATGTTAATAATCACTTCTCTTCAGGTCCATAAACATCTATTCATGTTCTTAAACACACAGAGGCTAAGATATTCATGCTTTCAAAATATGCATGTCTTGTATTTATTTTCCTACTATATTTAATTTGAAATCTAAATACAGTTGTTGGAAACATGTAAGTCATGTATTTTCTCTGTTATCTTAATGTCTTCACTGCCCTTTCAGTAACTTTAGATTCACACCATAGCATTTGTCTTTTGTTTCCCAAGGCCTTCACTGCCCCACATGGGGTCAATCCACGAGTAGTTGTAAAAGTCTTAATACAGCATATTTTCTGTTTAGCTAGCAGTGCAGACGTGTATTTGATGTTTAGGGATAACTAACACCTATGTGCATAAAAGCTGTTTCCCTATGATTTTGACCAGTTCCATGGGGGTATTTCAGACGTCTCGACTCCATACACCACATGGGGTACAGAGTGCTATGAAATTTGCAGTTCCTAATTAAGAATGTTTTATTGTTCCCACTTTAGCTAGGAATTTCTCTTTTAAAGAAATTTTTATTAGTTTCCTGTGTAATTGAAGAAGTGGGGGAGAACCAAATTTGTCTGAAGTCAGTTTGTCTGATAGATATGAGTCCTTTCTGCTGACCAATTCAGATCTGAATAAATATAATTGTATTGTATAGCCTTAAAATATATGATTACAATATATATATTTATTTACCCCACATATATCTTGACAACCTAAAACACCCCGATTTCCACCTCCCCACCTTCTTCATCACCTCCTCACTCAAACCCAGTTCATGCGCCTCAGTTGCCACGCCTATTCTAAAAGAGTGGCACCCAAAGTCCCTCGGGTCCACTCCCACTACCTCCAATGTCCTTTTAAGCACAGCCTCAAACTGATATTTCAATAATGCTCCGCCATCCTCATGCCTCAACAGAGGGTTCTCCCCTACAGGCCTTACCCTTAGATACCCCACCAATGTCCCTACCGGGCAACACTCACCCCCTATAGCAAATAACCTGATCATTCACCACACGCCCTCCTGATCCGTCTTAGACTTTCTCAGCCAAATCAACACCTCCTTCCGAGACACCACCACATCCTTCACCCCGATACCTCCATTATCTCTCCTGATTGCCCTTACCAACTCCAACACCCTGAAAGCCCCGAAAAACGCTAACACAAAAGCCACCCTGAACAGACAATATTCGAACCTTGAACTGCACACTCCTTCCAAGGCCCCAACCACCTTCACCAGCAACGAAAACACCAAGAGACGTCTTTTGTCCTCCCTCGCCCCACCCTTACAAACCCCTTTTACTGCCAGTTTGACCCAAAACTCTTTCGTCAAATCCACCCACCCCATTAATTTAAACAGAAAGGCTAATGCCACCACCTGCCGACTCACCATGGCTTTCGACATCCTCACCTCCTTCCATTCCTCCACCCATTCCACTAAGCACCACACCCACTCCTCTTTGGACATCCTAACCCCATATCTTTTCATCCTACGGAACCACCAACCCCACGCTGGCACATAAGCTTTTAAAGTACTCTGGGCTAATGCCCCTCTTGCCAACTTCAATCCTCTAAGAAGTCCATCTGCCACAACACCAGAGGGCATTCCACCCCCTCCATCTCCACCTCCGTGGCTGAGTCCCGAAATCTTTGCCACAGCAACCGGGAAAGAGAGTCAGCAATTACATTCTGCTTCCCCGGCACATGCACAGCCCGAAAAAACATATTCCCCCTCAAGCATACCAGTACAAACACTCGAAGGAGCCAGATCACCGGCCTCAACTTCGCTGTCATCTTGTTGATGGCAAATACCACTCCCAGGTTGTCAGAATGGAAAGTTACCCTTCGGTTCTTCTTTCCATACTATAACCGCCACCACCAGCAAGAACAACTCCAAGAACACCAAGTTCTTGGTCAAACCCTTCTCCCTCCACACCTCAGGCCATGTATCAACACACCATCTGCCATCCAGATAGGTCCCAAAGCCATGAGCCCCCGACGCATCCGTATATAGATGCAACACCTCGTCTGACACCACACTCTCTTGAATTAAAGGCCGCCCATTAAACTCCTCCAGGAATACCAACCACACTCTCAAATCCTCCTTCAATTCCTTTGAAAGACGGATCCTGTGGTGCAGGGCCTTTACCCCTGCTGTTGCCGACTGCAACTCCCTCAACAAAACTTTTTCCCTACCCAACATCGCAGCAGTGACCCCTCTCAGGTCTTCCACCTTCTCCCAAGGCAGCGAGAATTCCAACAACACTGAATCAATCTGGATCCCCAGAAAACTCAACTTGGTCACCGGGGCAATTGGGATCCCAAATTGCCCCGCCACCTCCTCAAAGGTCCCCAATAAAGCCTCGCAAACTCCCGAACCAGTCGCCCTCACAAACAGGAAGTCGTCCAAATAATGGAGAACTAAAGTCCTGCCCGCCTTTTCCTTTACTACCCACTTCACAAAGGTACTACATTTTTCAAAGTACGCACAGGATATGGAGCACCCCAAGGGTAAGCACAAATCCACAAAGAATTCCCAGTGAAAATGGCAGCCCAAAAAATGGTGACAAACTGGGTGAACCGGTAAAAGCCGAAAGGCTGCCTCCACATCTACCTTTGCCAACAATACTCCCACCTCCGCCTTCTTGACCACACTCACCGCTGTATCAAAAGATGCATACCACACCGCAGTCAAAGCCGGGTCAATCCCATCATTGATGGACAAACCCTTAGGATGAGACAAATGGTGAATCATCCTAAACTGTCCCTCCAATTTCTTTGGGGCCACCCCCAATGGGAAACCCTCAAATTTAGCAAAGGCGGTCCCTAAAGGGTCCTGCCATCCTCCCCAGTGCCACCTCCTTCTCCAACTTCCCACGTACCACCTCCGGGAATTGCTCAGCCGATTTCAAATTACCCAAAACCCCTAAGACTCTCGCCCCTTCAAAAGGGATACGGAACCCTGAACTGAAACCCGACAGCAACCGCTCTGCATCCCCCGCTCTACCTCTTCTCCTACCGTATCGCCTTAGCCATGGGAGCATCTCTCTTACCCTCACCAGGGTCCGCGCCCGCAACAGCACTCTCTCACCCTTCTGGAAACATTTTGCTCCAGAGTGTGCCCCCCACACCCCGAGCACTCATGCTTGTAATTGCACGCTGTTCCGAACCTGCACGCCCCCTCATTGAATTGGAAGTACAAGCCTTTTTTAATTGCCATAACTGTGGCCTCCACTGCCATCACGCTTCCTCCCATTCCTCCGCTCCGAAAGGACTGCCCCCTCAACAGAGTCATCAGCTCCAACCACACACCCATCTCACGGTCATCCCACCGCATCTCTGATCATACTGCCAGCCTCTGACAGAACTGCTCATCATACCACCACCAAGCGAGGCCCCCATACATCCGCTGGGTACCTGCTATTTCATCAAAATAGCAGAACATGGCTGAACTCTGCTCAGGGAACTTCTCCACCATCACACTGGCCAATATAACAAAAAGCCCTAGACCAATTTGAAAAAGTTTTTGGTAACTTCCTCCACTTTTTCTTTCTCTCCTCTTCCTCCTTCTTCCCCTGCTCCACCTTAGGGTCCTCCTTTATCTCAATAAAGTGACCTAAGGCAAGCAACGAGAACAACTCCACAAACTCCTGCTTCCATATCTTCTCCTTGATCTCTTTACCCAAGTGAATCCCCAGCGGCCCCACGAGCACAGGCAAGGTCTTCTCAATGCCTGGTCTGCAACTTTCAACACCTCCCCCCCATTGCCATGGCCAGCACCCCTTCCCCCGCCCCAATCACAGGGGACCCCCCAACCGCCGGGACACTAGCCACCACTCCCTCACTAACTGGTGGGACCCATGCTCCCGCCACTCTCTCAACACTGCTCCCCCCAGCTCCACCCACCTTCCTCTTCTCCTCCAATTGAGCCACCAGCTCCTTCAAACCTTTCGACACCACATCATACACTCCCCCACTTCTTCATTATCCCTCACCCCTTGCAGGGAACCCGCAGTCTCACCTGGCAGCCTTGCTTCCGGCTCCTTGACCACCATCGTAGCCCTTCTGTTCCTCTCCTCCACTCTGCTTGGGGCCCTTCTCCCCCTTCCACCACTGCTGCAAGACCTGGAACCTTCCCTCCTATGTGCATTTTCTCGTCCTCTATCCAGCCTGCCCCATGTGGGGGATGTGTACCCTTCCCGCTCCCTGTAGTCCCTCTTCGGCATCCGGGATCTCTCCCTCTGCCGTACACACCTGCTCCTTTCCCCTCTTCCTTGTCTCTCAGCACCACCAACCGCACTCTGTGAAGAATGAGGGGGATTATCTCTCTGCCCCCTAGGGTCCTTCCGGCCCCTTCCCCCACCTCTACCTTGCTCAGCTCTCCTGCCCCCTTCCTGCCCCCTAACCTGTTCCCCTTGTCCCCCCCAGGCACTAGGGAATGAAGGAGCTGCATTAACGAAGCCATCTCTCCTACCTGTGCCGAGCTCTCCAGTACAGTCCGCTGCCCCACTTGAGTCTCCTCTCCTGCAAAGTCACTGTAGGACTCATTCATCCACATCCTGTTCCAGCTCCTGAGATGACAACTGCTCCCCAGGCAACCCCGGCCCCTCAACCGGGATGCCGTCTGACTCCTCCAGATCTGCAACATAAACATCAGACAAGTTACTTTCTTGATTAACCCCTTCCTCCACCCCCTCATCTCCATTCCTGCTCTCCTCCTCCCAGCTTAGCCCCCCTCCTTGCTCCCCTACCTCTCTCAGCCCCAACCCCCCTCCCTCCTGTCCAGTTCCCTAATATCCTGCACCAGCACTTCAACTGCCTTATCCATACTCCCTGGCTTCCATCTGATCCAAGCCTACTGCCTTTTACCTCCCTAGGCCACCCCACCTATCCCCTTGCCCCTCTGCCTTCTTCCCCCTGCCTGCACTCTTGAGATCCCCCCTCTTCCCCTACCCTCACATTACCCCCTGCGTGCCCCCACTCTCCCACTTCCACTAGCTGCTCCATCATCAGCAAACCTCCCGCCCCCCCCACCCGGTTCCTTATCTATCCGCTGCTGGCTACCGCCATATCCATACCCTCCCCTGTACCTGATGTGGCCCTCTTCTGCCCTCCCGATCTCCTGTTCTCTCCCATCCTGGCCGGGACCAGCCTCCCCTGGCTCACTGACTGCCTCCGGATCTCTGAACTAAGCCGCACCGGCGGCCTTGACCGCCTCACCAGCCAACCGTGCTGCCTCTCCTGCCCGGATGTCCCTGCCGGCTCCTCCTCAGCCGTCCGCTCACCAGATCTGCTGCCCTCACCTAAGAGCCTCTGCTGAAGCCAGGTAACACCTTTCTCTGCTACCAAACTTTTAACCTGCTCCAGCAACAGGCTCACGCTCTCCATCCTGACTATCATCTAGCTTTTCCAGCTTTACAAAACTGATGCCGGCTTCCGCCTCACTATCCCTCTTAAACCCTCTCCCCCAGCTGCTCCTCTTAACTAATCTTTCCAATGACCATACTGTTATTGGCCTGCAGTGTGGTCATGAGCCTCTGCCCTCAATTGCTCTCCTTCTGAGGCTTCTTTTATTGTATCTTACAATAGGGTTGCTTTACATTTTTGTGTAAAAGGAATGCTTCCTTCCTGAATGCAACATTTTGCTTCCATATTTGCACAACTTGCTAATGTCCACTTAAAGTTGTGGGACTTGTGCTTAACTACTGAACAATTGATTCTTTAGTATCTGTTGCGTTGGAACACCCATTTAGTGCGACTTTGAATATGCATAATTTTCAAGTAATTCTGAACTGATCCATTAAACTTAATGCATAACTATGTAGTCCCTAGTAATACTGCAATACAGAGAATTATATAAAATATGCATGTTTTGTTCATGCATATTTTAAAGAAATCTTACACTTTTTCTGCAGTGTTCAGCTTGCCCTTAATCTTTTAATGAGTGGCTGTAGACAATACAGCCACTCAGAGGAAATACTGCTCAAGCCATTATTATTTGAACTGGAGCATTGACAGACTACAGATTTTGCTTTTTGGCCTTCTAGGGAGCATGAGAAAAGCACACATTTGACTCAAAAGCAAGAGGTGTTTAATGTACTTTTAATGTTATTCTGGCTGCTCTGTGTGATTTCTGTTTTCTACGTACTACCTCTAAAACATCACCAGCAAGACTATTCTGTACAGAGGGAATAAAGAGGAGATTGTGGAATATGGTTGCAACAATCCATGGCTGCCAGAACAAACAATGTGACAAGTAGCATTCAAGTTTTGATACTAGATGGGGCATAATTACTAATTTCATCTTAATTATTGAAATATAGGTCTCTTCAGTTGTATTTTAGGTTATTGTTAATGCAATATGAGTTGCTATGTGTGTAGAGGCAATGGGGCCTATCAAGCTCCGTACAGAGCTTGAGGGCCCATGTTTCTGGTGAGCCTGCAGGCTCGCCAGAAACACCAGTTATGAAGCAGCGGTCTAAAGACCTCTGCTCCATAACCCTGTCCGCCTGCTCTGATGAGGCGGACAGGAATCACCGGAATTCAACCTGATCAAGTACGATCGGGTTGATTGACACCCCCCTGCTGGCGGCCAATTGGCCGCAAGTCTTCAGGGGGCGGCGTTGCACCAGCAGCTCACAAGAGCTGCTGGTGCAATGCTGAATACGGAAAGTGTATTGCTCTCCGCATTCAGCAATGTATGTCGGACCTGATCCGCACTGTCGGATCAGGTCCGACAGACATTTCATAAATAGGCCTCATAGTTTGTGTTTGATTAGTTGCACAGTTCATTCACTAATGATTTATTGGTGCCTTAATTTGCATGCAATTTGAAATGACAGTGTTGCAGCTTCGTCTCAGTTTATTGAAGATTGAATTTAAAATTTAAACTTGACTTTAAGGCTCCACTACAAGTGTGAAGAACTGATTTATCAGTAAATGTTAATCTGTCTTTCTCTCGCTCTTCTGTAGAACCATACAACATTCTGGTGTGCCGATACCATTTGAGGCTAAAGCAAGAATAGCCTTACGTAGCATTTACATCGTAAGTTACTTTTACTAAAGTGATTACATTTCTTTTTATAGTTTTTAGCAGGGAATGAGGTTCTAAAGAACTGATTTCGGACAATGGTGCAAAATGTTGGAATTTAAATCCTTCCTTGCATAATGGATTATTATATATAGATGTACAGTATCTCACAAAAGTGAGTACACCCCTCACATTTTTGTAAATATTTTATTATATATTTTCATGTGACAACACTAAATAAATGACACTTTGCTACAATGTAAAGTAGTGAGTGTACAGCCTGTATAGCAGTGCAAATTTGCTGTCCCCTCAAAATAACTCAACACACAGCCATTAATGTCTAAACTGTTGGCAACAAAAGTGAGTACACCCCTAAGTGGAAATGTCCAAATTGGGCCCAAAGTGTCAATATTTGTGTGGCCACCATTATTTTCCATCACTGCCTTAACCCTCAATGATTTTACTTTGCCATTGGTACCTCATGATACACAATTACAGACAGGGTCTAATAGAATAGACAACCACCTGTTTGGACTAGAGGCTATGTTATGCATTACTTACATTAGTATTATTGGTATAGACAAATATGTTGTATCTGTATTTTATTAGATAATTAGTTTTATAATTAAGGTGTTACAACAGAGAGAGGTATATTAAATTGTAGGTATAACATACAATGGAACAGTCCTTGCTAGGAAATGTTGTGCCATAACAATTAAAGTTCACTATTTTTTACTGAGAGTTTATGTAGTAGCTAGACAATAATAATGATCTAATTTTGGAGTTACACTTGGACAGGGTGACAATACTACATTTCTACAAGTAAGTAGACACTTAAAGTAGTAAACTAGGGATATATGAGGGATCTATCATCATAATTCTAAATGTTAGGGAAAAATGCATCTAAGAGAGTGGCCTGATTATGGTCACGTTTATGGTCTGATTATTAAAAACATGAGTAGAAATATTACAGACAAGCGGTAAAATTAAAATGTATGCTTACCTGATAAATTTATTTCTTTCATGGTGGCGAGAGTGGATTAAATCCTGGTCACTAAGACTAGGCAAAGATTCCAAAAACTCCAAGAGCACTTAATTGTTCTCACCTCTTTGGTATGCTAGTCTGAAGTATAGCCAATCAAGGACAAGTAGAAAGGTAGAAAAGGACAAAGCAAGGAAAATGAGGTGCAAACTAGAATTGGCACCAGATTTTTTTTTTTATTACATAAAATTGCAAAATGGTCGAGGTCTCATGGACTTACCACCATGAACGAAATTAATTTTTCAGGTAAGCATAATTTTTTGTTTTCTTTCATAAGGTGGTTAGAGTCCATAAGCCATTACTCCTGGGAACTAATACTCAAGCTGTGGAGTCCACAAGTAATTTGAAAAAGCAGGTTATTTGCCCAAGACAAATTATAAGATACCTCCATCACTAGGGAACTGCAAGTTCCCCCTTGATAATTTATATAATCTACATCTGTGATATTGTCTGATTGAAAAACACAGATAAGATTCCTCTTTCAGTAGAGAACAGCTCTGAAGAGCCCTGAATGTTCCAAGATATTTGTCGGTAACTTCACCTCCTGAGGAGACCAAACTCCTTGTGCTCTCATGGACCACCAATACAGCACCCAACATGAGAGACTTGCATCTATTGTGATTATTGTCCAAGTTGGTCAGACGAAAGATGCCTCCAGAGAAATAGACTAGTGATCTATCCACCAGGATAAAAATTGATTTGATATGGGATCCAAAAGGATCCTTTGGGAAAGTTTAGTGTAATCCTTGCACTATTGACCTAGCATGCAGAGCTGAAGAGGCCTCAAGTGAAACCGAGCAAATGGAATTGCATCTAATGCAGCAATCATCAGACCCAACACCTCCATGCAGCCACAGTAGGACTGGAAAGTGACTGTAGCCTCACACACGCGGTTTGCAACTTTAATCTAATCTCCTTTGATCTTTTAAGAAAAGTGTCAATGATATTGAGTTCTCCAACATTGGTTGCAAAGAAATAGATAGATACTGCTAAAGCTAGAGGTTGAACCAGGATATCATCCAGGTATGGAGCCACCAAAATATCTTGAGCTCTCATAACAGACAATAGTGTTCTCAGAACATTTGAAACAGTAGAGCAACAAACTGAAAATGTCCTTAGAAGACAAACCGTAGGAACTGGTAATGGCCCTTGTGGATAGGAATATGAAGGTAAGCACATATAGGACATATATTCCCCATGTTAAACAAGAGGTAGAATAGTCCAAATCATTTCCATCTTGCAGGTTTTTTTGGGAACTATAAAAAAGTTAGAATAAAACCTTGGCTTTGCTCCGACATAGGAATTGGAACTATGACTCCCTCAAGTTCTAGATCCTGAATAAAATGAAAAAAATAACTTCTGCTTACCTGATAAATTCATTTATTTTATGTTGGTGAAAGTTCACAATACATTACTCCTGGAAATTACTCTTCGCTACCACTAGGAGGAGGCAAGGATTCCCAAACCCCAAGAGCTCTTTAAAACCACATCACATGTGCCTCAGACTAACATATAGACAACCAAAATGAGGTAAGAAAAAATAAAACGATAAATAAAAGGAGAAGAGAAAAAAGATGTGCTAAAGAAAACACTAAACCCAAAAACAAAGTGGGGGACTCTCACCATCATTAAAGAAATTAATTTATCATGTAAGCATAAGTTATGTTTTCTTTCATACAGGTGGTGAGAGTCTATAATCTTTTACTCCTGGGAACTAATACCTAAGCTGTGGAGTCCAGGCATAATAACATTTCACTGAGAAATTAAACCCACAATACAACAAAAAGGGAAAATATTTTTTTATTTTTATGCATTTAAAAAATAAATAAATCAGGTGAGAAAAAATTAACTGGAGAGAAGGCTACCTTAGAAGAAGCAAAAACATAAAAATGGTAGAATATAGTAAAAGTATGCAAAGAAGACCAGGTATCTGCCTTGCAAATTTGGTCAACATGGAGGCAAGAGTTTCAACCAAGAGGCCAAAAAAACCCCAGCAGAAACTTTGACATTTTCTAGCATCAGAAAAAGTTAATGAACAGACTTTAAGTCTGTCTAAAATCCTAAGTAGCATCAATATGATATTCCAGTGCTCTAACAACATCCACATTATCTTTCTGAAGCATTCTTCTCAAAATAAGTTTATAAAACTGCCTTTTCCTGATAAAAAAAAATCAGATAAGGAGGATCACAAGAAAGAGCAGATAACTATGAAACTCTTCTAGCAGAAGAGATAGCCAAAATGAATAAAACCTTCCAAGAAAGCAGTTTAATATCCACCTTATGCAAAGGTTCAAAAGGAGGAGATTGCAAAATCCTTAACGTCAGGTTAAGATTCCATGGAGGGGAAATTGGCTTGATCACAGGCTAAATATGATCTAAAGCCAGAAAAAAACCACGAATATAAGGAAGATTAGCAATCCTCCTATGCAACAAAACTGAAAGAGCAGAAATCTGCACCTTCAGAGAACTGGCAGATCCAGACAATCCTGTAAGAACAGAAAAATCCTAGGAATTCTGAAAGAATGCCAGGAAAAATCATGATCTATACAGCAAGAAATAAAGGCCTTCCAGACCTTATGATAGATTTTCCTAGTTACAGGCTTATGAACCTGAATTAAGGTTTAAATCACTGAATCAGAGAAACCTTTATGTTTAAGGACTAACTGTTCAATTTCCATGCTATCAAGTTCAGAGACTTGAGATCTGGATGGAAAGAGGCCAAGGTGGGCAAATCGACATCTGAACGAGATCTGCAAACCAAATCCTGTGACGCCAAGCTGGAGCAATCAAAATGACTGAAGAGAGACTTCCGGGAGGCGGAGCTGCAGAGTGGAAGCAAGGACAGAGAGCTCCGGACAAGCGATAGTAATAAACTAAAAAAAAACCACTCAATCAGCTCCAACGCACAAGCCTTACATGACCCTTAGTCCTTAACACCTTGGACAGGTCAGTGTTGGCCAGAGAAGCGTGCGGGGGAAATACACCGCCCCGGCACCCGGACAGACAGTACAGCAGTGGCGCGAAAGCGCAGCAACCATCTTGCCCGCACCAGGCATAGAAGCATAAAAGCAACCATACCGGAGGAGTGCAAAACGGCACAAGAGATAGCAGAGGAAACCGCCCGGTACCCACAACGACAGTGAGTAATAAAGAGACCATTTGACACACAGCCGAAAGACCCACGTGGCAAGGGCTACATACTATTGCAGAGTAAGCGGAACTGTAACTTAAGAGCACCACGTTATACCCTGCAAAACAAAAAACACTAAAAAACCCTACATATATTTGCATCAGAAGAGACACTGGCCAGAAACAAAGGGACAAAATATACAGAAATAAAAATCACTTGAAGGGGTAATAACGCAAAGGCCACGAAATTACAGGCCCCTACACAGATACCAGGTGGAGAGAAAGGACATACAAGTTTGAGAGCTGGGCAGAGAGGTGATTAACCCCAAAACAACTCCCGCACCACACACAGCAGCAGGGATACGAAGGGGGGTGCAGCACAGCAAGAGAATTGGGCCCTGGGGAAGGAAAAATTAATTATTGGAAAGGAGGTAATTTCATAATTAGTAGTGATGACACCATGTGAGGAGTAAGACCCTATGGCCTGAACCCCCCCCAATGCCCCAATACACCATCGCCTGAACAAACACAGAGACATTCCTATAACGGTGAAGACCAAGACCTTACTGAGAGACTAACACAACCTACCAGGACTACAGATACTCCTACAAGGCCAATTACACAAGGGGTGCAGCCGAACAAAGGGGTATACATTTATCCCTTAGAACTCTCACTAACCCGATTCCTGTTTTAACAAGAAGCTCAATTGCCAGACAACTGTATGCAAAAATATTATCATAGCTTCAAAAAGAGAACAGAAACCATGACAGCCAGGAACAAAACTGCAGAGCGCAAAACAAGGCACTTGGCAGAAATACATGCAGAATCCAATAATGAAGACACAACATTTGACTCTCAACTACATGATACTCACCCCATAGTCTCTCAGTTGTCAGCGTTGTTCCTCCCAAAGATTGAACAGCTCCAAAATGGGATGGATTCACTTTCGTCTGAATTCAAACACTTCTCAACAAGATTGACACAAGTTGAACAAAGAATCTCAGACACAGAGATCAGACAACGTGATACCAACACGAACGTCACACAACTTCAGAGACAAAATTCTATACTGCTAGCAAAAGTGGATGACCTGGAAAACAGGTCGAGGAGGAACAACTTGAGGGTTGTGGGGTTGCCAGAGTCAGTTCCAGGCACCGAACTGATACATTTTGCAGAGGTTATCTTACCACAAACACTACAAATTCCAGAAGCCAACATTCCGTGTGTAGTGGAAAGGGCTCACAGAGTAGGCAAGATGAGAGAAATGGACAATAAAGATGCACCACCTCGGCAAGTAATGATAAAATATTTAAACTTTAAAGACAAAGTGCAACTGTTGAGAGCATACAGACAAGTTGGACCAATCCAATATGAGGGCAAAAAACTACACGTCTTTCAAGACTATTCAGCGGATGTGACCAGGAAGAGGAGAGAATTTTCCCCATATTGTCGACAATTCATAGAAAAAGGAATCCCAGTGGCATTACTATACCCAGCAAAGCTCAGGATTCAAACCCCCCAGGGCCCACGACTCTTTGACTCAACGAGCCAAATACAGAAGTATCTAAGACATGCGGCAGGAGGCGGAAACCAACAGGAAGAAGAAGAACATGATCCACCGGCAGAGCAGTAAAAATAACAATGTATCAACATCCCTATAGGAAAAGTTCCATACAAGCAAGGCAAGACCTGCTATAGGTCTGGTAGAAACACTAAGAGCAAAAGGAGAAGAAAGACCAAAGGTCTTCACCTAAGGACTACAATAGGACATAACAATGAACAGTTAAAATAAGTATCACAGTTCAAGTTATTGGGGGGGGGGGGGGCTTGTTATTTAATTGTTATTTAATAGACATATCGTTTTCTGCAAGGCACATAAAGGCTAGGTGTTGGAAACTAAGGTAACCAAGACAAGTTATTGCTTACACTGTTTTTCTTTTATCTTTGACAAGCAGGTTGGACTCAGCTCACGGACTCCCCTGGGACTCAGCTACAATTCACAGAAAAAGAAATAAGTAGGTCATAAATACATCTATATACTTCTGGTGAACACCACAAGGGTAAGCGCTTACTAGACGAACACAAATACCATACAAACATACATAAAAGATACATTTCATTCATAGCACAATGGCACTAAACCAGATCAAGATAGTAGCATGGAATGTGGGTGGGGTCACATCACCTGTTAAGAGAAAAGCTATTCTTAAATACCTTAAAAAACAAAGAGCAGACATTGCAGTGTTGGAAGAGACACATTTATCCCAAGGAGAACACAGGAAACTCCAACAGGATTGGGTGGGGGAGGTCACATTCACACCATACGAAGCTAAACGAGCAAGAGGAGTAGCCATCCTATTCAGAAAACAATTACCATACAAAATAACATACAAGGAAATAGACAACGAGGGTAGATATATCATTCTAAAGATAGAAGTAGAACAAACGACACTCACTCTATGTGGACTGTATGGCCCCTTGCACAGGAAGGCTGAGTTTTGGCAAACATTACAAAGAAAATTACTGACCCATACAGGGACACAACTAATAGTGGTAGGTGACTTCAACATCGCACCACAGGTGCCAGCAGACAGATTTCCCAACCCAGACATTCCAGGGAACAAAAAACAGCCAGCCATTTACTGCAAGAGAGACACAAGGATACTGAACAAATTTAAGAGGGCATTAAAAGTGACAGACATTTGGAGGGCAAGATACCCAGACAGCAGAGACTACACGTGTATATCCCCATCTAAACAGACACTATCCAGGATAGACTTCTTCCTCACATCATCCACTTTGAGCACACAGATTATGGACACCAAAATTGATACAGTCACACTCTCAGACCACGCACCAATTTCCATGACCATGACGATAGGGCCCAGGCGACCCAAAAGAGAGGGTTGGAAATTCCCATACTATCTGTACAGGGACGCTAACCTGTTAAACCACCTTAAAGGAGAATGGCTGCATTATGCAGAAGCTAATAAAGCACATATGACAACACCGGCCCTATTTTGGGACACAGCTAAGGCGGTTTTAAGAGGAGTCATAATGTCATATGCATCAGGAGTTAATAAGAAATACAAACAAAGGGAAGACATACTACTAAGACAAGTCACGAACGCATACAATAAATATCTTAGAGCCCCGAACACAGAGAACAGGCAAAAGTATACCGAAGTTAAATTACAAAGGGACACATTTTTGTTGCAAAATGCTAAAGGCACCATAACCAGAGCCAGGGCACGTTTCTACAGATATGGCAATAAGATAAGCAGCACCCTAGCCAACATTACAAGGTTAGTGAGAAAACCCAATGTAATACAGACATTGAGAGTCCAGGGCAAAACTTTAATAACGGAAAAGGAAAAGCAGCAGGCATTCAGCGACTACTACTCAGAACTATATACACCACATTCAGTAGACGGGAGACACAGAGATCAGTTTTGGGAAACCATTAAATTACCCCAAATCACGGAGGAGAACCTTCAACTATTAAACGCACCAATCACAATACAGGAAATACACAAGACAATAGGACAACTACCACTGAATAAGACAGCAGGACCTGACGGCTTACCCAATGAATTCTACAAACTGATGAAAGAGGAAATATTGGCGCCACTAGTCACGCTATTTGACAAGATAACAGGAGGGGAAGAGCTAAGTGACAGATTTACAGAAGCACACATTTGTGTCCTTCCAAAACCAGGCAGAGACCCCACAGCTAGGGAATCATATAGACCCATATCACTATTAAATAGTGACTACAAAATTTTCACAAAAATTTTGGCCAACAGGTTAGCTATCATATTACCATCTTTGACCCACAACGATCAAACAGGGTTCATCAAGGGCAGATCATCAGTCCTCATCAGTCCTCAACATCAGGAAAGTACAATTAGTTTTACAACATTACTGGAACACCAGAAAGGAAGGAAAAACAGACTACACATCACAAAAAGCATGCATGCTGGCGATCGACGCGGAGAAGGCTTTTGACAAGGTGTTGTGGGAACACCTATTCCACACGTTGACCAGATATGGAATTAGGGGCTCCTTCTTCGGGTCGGTCGCCAGCATTTATAGATCAGCTCAAGCAGCAGTAATCATTAATGGCACACTCTCTCCAAGATTCGGACTGGGAAGGGGGACGAGGCAGGGCTGCCCCCTATCCCCCCTCCTTTTTGACTTGGCCATGGAGCCGCTAGCATACAGAATTAGGACGGACACACAAGGAATAAGGGTGGGGAAGGAGACACTGCACCTATCCCTGTATGCAGACGACATGATAGTATTCATATCAGACCCAGAAAGGGACACACCACGACTAATGTCAATTATTGAAGACTTTAGCAAAATCTCAGGGTACCAAATTAACAAAGATAAAAGCGAGATCTTGTGGCTATCTCCACCTAGTTATAGAGCAGATCTAGGATTTAACTTTAAAACACTAGAGGACACTATTAAATACCTGGGGATTAGTTTATCAAAGGACCCAGCCAGATGGTATGCACTTAACTATAAACCGATAATTGACAAAATTATAGAGGATCTAGAAAATTGGAAGGCATTGCCTATATCAATGACGGGCAGAATTAGCCTGATAAAAATGATCCTGTTTCCTAGACTTATGTATCCCTTCCAAATGCTCCCCATGCTATTACATAAGAAAGATCTGAAACATTTAAACACACAATGGGCGAAGTTCATATGGTCGGGGAAAAAACACAGGCTCAGCCTGGAGAAGATCATGTGTTCGGTTCACGCAGGGGGCCTTGGCCTACCGAACCTGGAACTATACAATTGGGCCACAACTAGCAAATACATCTTGGACTGGCTAAGTAACACGAACCATTTCACACACAAAGAAATAGAAAGTAGTATGGTGCAGCCATGGGCATTAGCCATGCTACCGCACATGGAACATCACAAATTACGCACATGGTCCAAGGACTTCCCAATCTTTGGGGAATCAGTAAGGGCCTGGACGAAAATGTGCAAGTGGATGGGGGTATCACATACACACACAAAATTCATACCCATAGGGGGAAACCCTGACTTCCCGGCAGGTCTGACGACAAAGCCATTCCAACAATGGAAAGACACAGGCTTACACGCTGTTAAACAGTTGGTATCGGAGTCCACAGGGCTGATCCATACATTCCAAGACCTACAAAAAGAATACACACTACCTAGACAACACCATTTTGCATACCTGCAAGTCAAACACTACGTTGCACAGTTACAGAAACACATAGATTTCACAGATCATAATGATCCGATATCAAAACTGATTGCTCGAACATCACAAGGGGGTCACTCTGTTTCCCCAATATATAAAATGTTGATAGAAAAGCCAAACCAAAAACACAAGGCAAACCTGGGTGACAAATGGTCAGACATACTGCAGACACCAATTTCAGAGGAACAAATTACAGAGAGTATAGAAAAAGTCAGGAGAGCCACCATAGGAGCAGACATAAGGGAGATGCATATCAAAACAATTCATAGGGCACACATCACACCCAGAATATACAGTAAATGGGTGAAAGACACAGAAAATGTATGCGTCAAATGCAGACAGCCGGACCCCGATTATACACACCTAATTGAGACTTGCCCAAGACTGACAAAATTTTGGGCCATGACGGAAAGATGGATAAATAAGATGTGCTCCACACAGATTAAACTAGATGGGAAAGCCATAGTATTTCTTGACATCACAGCTAAACTAGGCACTCAGAAAAGACTTACACATAACGTGATCCTTACAGCAAGGAAATTAATTCTCAAGGAGTGGAGGAAGAGGGAACCGCCAACATTAAGACAGCTCAAAAATGCACTACGGCAACAAATGATAATAGAACAATTTGATACCATGAGTGAGGTCAAAGATAGGGTAAAGGCTTTCATGAAGAAATGGGAGAGGTTGATCCTACAACAATCAACAGAGATACAAAAACAGATACTACACCCATTCCGTAACTCAGAATACATATTAGCTGCACAACTGAGAGGGGAATGGAACATACTGTAAACACTACAAATTGAAAAAGCGAGTCCCAGGGGGGAAAGGAGTCCACTGCTGAACATTAAAGTGCGGAGGTAATTAAATGTAGAAATACTAACAGCAAAGTATAATAACAGGCAAGAATTTTTATCAACCTGAAAGACACAAAATGTTATACATGCAGAAATGATAGGAGAAGAAGGGGAGAGGAGTATAAGGGGCCTCAGAAAAGGGGGAGCAGAGATAGAGAGGATAATAGAACAGGGGAGATGGTTGACATCAAACAGGGGAGGGGGCGAGATATAATGAAAAGAGGGGAGGGCAATTCGGCAGCAAAAATGTGATCATAAGTTCTGTTGTTGAAAGTATACCATGTTTTCTTTTTCGATTCTATTGTTATCACGTGACTAAAAGTTTGTGAATGTTAAAGCTGTTGGAATTGTCACCCAATAAAAATCTTATTTACAAAATTACTGAAGATTTATCAAGGCTTATCTTGGAGATCACTCTAGGAAAAAGCACCAGAGGATGAAACAGATAAGCAAGCTGAAATGACCCAGGAGCTACTAGAGCATCCATAAACTCTGACTGAGGGTCCCTGGACCTCATAAAGTACCTGTGAAGTTTGTTGTTTAAATGAGAAGCCATCAAATCTATCCCTGGGAGATCCCCACAATCTGATTGAACGAATCCTGGTGAAGAGACCATTTACCTGGATGTAGACCTGGATGTAGAGATCGACGACTGAGAAATTTAGCTTCCCAGTTGATCACGCCTGTAAGGATGCTGTGTCAATGTTATATAAAACTAACATAAAGAATGCATGCAGTCTATTCCCACTCAGTCTCACACCAACCTGCGACTCTAGATGTTTTTAGAGTCTAGATTTGCTCATAGACTGAGGGGACTGTAAACTGTCAGAGATTAGGAGCAAAGAGTAAGTTTAGAATAGAGTAGGCGTAAAAGGTGTGTATAGTGATTTATGGTGTGTGAGCTAGTATGAGCCTAATCTACCCTAGTTCTTAATATGACATATAAGTAATACTCTTGCCAATCAAATTGATAGTTATACATGAGGATTGTATTTCAGAATAGTATGCTAATGCTTTTTATGGAGTTCCGTTAGGGTTACAAACATACATGGTATTATGTTGGTAATCCACATGCAGATTGTTGCGATTAACAAGTTGAGCCTGGTAAATATATATTGCAGTTATTGTAGTCTGTTTGGTATCCGGTATTTTTTGTTAGGAGCGAGCAGTAGCACAATTAGTTTTGTATGCAGTTTGCCATTTACAGCTTGAAACAATAGAAGCTGCGTGAGGCTATGATGACCGATATTTGCCAGAATGATTATGAGGCTTAGAGAGGCTTACCGGTATCAGTTTAGCAGAGCCGAGTCCAGGCGGGTGATCCGTTTGGTCCGTGAATCAGGTAAGTAGATTCCGGAGTCCCAGAGTGGTGAGCTGTGTTGATGCGGCTCCAGGTAGCTTGCTGAGATTGTTTGCGGCGTGTGAATCTTTGCAGCATGCGCTGTAATTAGACTGAGCTGAATGGCAGCTGTGGAGACTGTTAGAGTGTTCAGCGTCTCCCTCAGTGTAGTGTGGTTAGATGTTGCTGCAGCCTTAGCTACAATCTAGTTTACTTGACAGCACACGTACTGGTAGAAACTTTGTAGCGAGGTCCTTGGCAGGATTCCAAGTTTGAAAACAGAAGTTCTTATTTGGTTTTGTTTTATAAACTAAACTTATTTGACTAAATATAATCCGAGCTTGGTAAGTGCACCTTTTGGTCAAAATACTGAATCCCCTGAAGCCCTGAATCAGGAAGAGGGATGGCCTTATATAGACTCTCAGGTGAGTCTTAAAGGGACATCTCAGATACATGACAGAACACCCCCTTCAAAGAGCCGCTCTGCAGATCAAGGTCTTGGTTTATCGGGATGATTTCGATGGAAGTCCTGCACCAGACGAGGAGCCGATAGATTAAGAGCAGGTTCCCAAGAATCTTCATCACTAGTGTAACCCTTCCATCTGACTAGGTATTGAAGGGACCTGCGGCGATATCTGGAATCTAGGATGCTCTGAACCTCATACACATCGGATAGGGTGATAGGCGGTAAAGAGGTGGATGCAGGAGAATCGGGTCTGAGGTGATGGAAAGGCTTCAATAAGGCGACATGAAAGGTTGGATGTATCCTGTATTTTTCTGGTAGGGTTAATGTGACAGCGTTATCATTAACAACCTTCTTTACAGCAAACGGTCCAATGAACAGAGGAGCCAATTTCTTTGACGGAACAGTCAATTTAAGATGTTTGGTGGAAAGCCATACCTTATCACCCATCTTATACCGTGGGGCAGGCGACCTTTTGGAGTCATAGTACGATTTTTGGGTTTTCTGTGCTTCATGTAGGGTATCCCTTAAAGATAGGAACTGTTGAGCTATGGTGTTAACAATGGGAGATTCGGTTTCACATCGATTGTTTAGATGATAAACAGGATGAAATCCGTAATTAATATAGAATGGGGTCATCTTGGTAGATGCGTTAATCGTATTGTTAAATGAGAATTCAGCAGTGGGAAGGAGACTAAGCCAGTCGTTTTGCAGCGAAGAACAGTAGCATCGTAGGTACTGTTCTAGGGTTTGGTTAGATCTCTCGCATAAGCCATTTGTCTGTGGATGGTAGGCAGTGAACATTCGTCTCTCAATCTTCAGAATTCGACAGAGTTGAGTCCAAAAACGGGATGTAAACTGAGAGCCTCTATCCGTGACTATGTTGTCAGGGAGACCATGGAGTTTGACTACTTGGTTTAAGAATATCTGCGCAGTTTCCTTGGCAGTGGGCAACCCGATCGTAGGTAGGAAATTAGCCATTTTGGAGAAACGGTCTATGACTACCAGTATCGTGTTATGATTGCCTGAGGAAGGAAGATCAACAATAAAATCCATGGCCAGGGACCTCCAGGGCCTATCTGGTATGGGTAAAGAGAGGAGACAGCCGTATGGATGACTTCTGGAATGTTTGTTTTGTGAACAGACTCTACAGGATTTAATGTAATCCTTTATGTCAGTACTCATATTGGGCCACCAATACTCTCTTCTGAGGAGATTTTCCATCTTGTGTAGTCCAGGATGTCCGGCTAATAGAGATTCATGTGCAGAGTGGAGAAAGTCTTTTCTCAATGTGATCGGGACATATAATTGGGTTCCGTGGTATAGAAGACCGTTAGATTTGTGAAGAGGTAACTGAGAGGTGCTAACGTCTGCGGTCTGATGGGAAGTGAATTTGTGCATATCAGAGGTTGTGAGACCAATAAGCCTCTCAGCAGGGATTATACTGTTGGAGCTTAAACAAGATAAAGGCTGTGTTCTTTGTACCTGGTCTGTAGGTTATAATAAAATCAAATCTACTGAAGAACAGACTCCAGCGCACCTGTCAGGAGCTTAGAGTCTTGTTGGTCTTTAGAAACTGAAGGTTCTGGTGGTCAGTGTAAATATTAATTTGGGACTGTGCCCCTTCCAGGAGATGCCTCCAAAACTCAAGGGCTGCCTTTATGGCAAGCAGTTCCTTTTCTCCAATGGCATAATTTATTTCAACCTGTGTCATAAGTCTGGAGTAAAAGGAGATAGGATGTAACGGATGTTTCTGGGATCTTCTCTGAGACAAGACGGCGCCAATGGCATGATCTGAAGCATCAACCTCCAGTATGTAGGGAAGGGTTGGATCTGGGAACTGGAGTATAGGGGCGGAAGTAAACTTTTCTTTAAGCAACCTAAAAGTGGTCTCTGCCTCTGAAGTCCACTTAAATTTCTGTTCCTTCTTTGTGAGGCTTGTTAGGGGTTTAATGATCCCTGAGAAACCTTGGATAAACTTCCTGTAGAAGTTGGAGAAGCCAAGGAATCTTTGAATGTCCTTCTTCGACCTGGGAGTGGGCCAGTTGGTAACAGCTTCAACCTTGTTTTCCTCCATCTTAATTCCAGAAGGAGAGATCTGATATCCCAAGAAAGAAATTGAGGTGGAATTGAAAATGCATTTCTCAACCTTCACGTAGAGAGAGTTTTCCCTAAGGCGGGTTAGAACAGCTTTCACATGGTCGATATGCTCACCAAGGTTTTCCGAATAGATTAAGATGTCGTCTAAGTAGATGACCATTGTGACATCCAGCATGTCGCAAGATAAATCATTCATAAATCTTTGGAACGTCGCGGGGGCATTGCAGAGTCCGAATGGCATGACCGTATATTCGAACATGCCATACCTAGTCCGAAAAGCGGTCAGCCATTCGTCGCCTTTTCTTATCCTGACCAAGTTATAGGCCCCTCTCAGATCCAACTTGGTGAAGACCTTAGCCCCTTGCAATCGCTCGATTAATTCAGGTATTAGAGGCAAGGGATACCTATTCTTCTTGGTTCGTGCGTTGAGTTCCCTATAATCGATAATGGGACGGAGACTGCTGTCCTTATTTCTTACGAAAAAAATGCCTGCTCCTGCAGGAGAGGTTGAGGGTCTTATAAAGCCTTTTTTGAGATTTTCATCCAAATACTCCTTTAAATGTTTGAGCTCTGGCTGGGATAGAAAAAAAATACGGCCGTATGGTTGAGTTAGGGAGGAGTTCAATAGGACAGTCAAATTGTCTATGAGGAGGTAAGGCTTGGGCCTCCTTTTTATCGAAGATATCAGCAAATTCTTCATAACAGCTTGGTATTTTCGATTGTGTTATCTGCATAATGGTTTGATCACGTGGATTGAAGCAGTTCCCTTTACAAGATTTGGAGCTGAAAGATATCTCCCCAGATCCCCAATGTATAGTAGGTTCATGTAATTTTAACCAGTTGAATCCTAGGATAACTGGGAACAGGGGTGTTCGTATAACTTCAAACGTGATTCGTTCAGTATGCCCTGATGGAAATGTGAGTCTAAAAGGTGTAGTCTGGTGTGTGATAGGACCCGATTTCATAGAAGAGCCATCAACAAGTCCGATAGACAGTGAAGAAACCTTTTTTTCTAGTGGTATATTTTGTGAACACACAAAATTATAATCAATGAAATTTCCAGTAGCTCCTGAGTCAATCACGGCCACCGTATGCACCAGCTGTTGAGCCCACTGTAGAGAGAGAGAGAGGCAAAAATGAGAGGTATCATTTAACTTTGTTGGATTTGTATCTTTTGTTATGTCACACTTACCCTTCTTTGATTTTAGAAGAGAGGGACAATCCTTCACTGTGTGGTCAGTCAGCACTGGCGCAATACAGACAGAGGTTATGTAACTTGCGTCGAGCCTTTTCTTCAGGCTTCAATGGACCTCTCACAAATGCTATGTCCATGGGTTCTTCCGGAGTTCTGGGGTTAGTGGATGGGGTACTGTATCTCTTGGTTGAGTAATCAGAACCTCCCTTTTCGGTCTTTCTCTCTCGAAGACGTCGGTCAATGGAGATACATAAAGAAATCAAAGTTTCCATATTAGCAGGCATAGATATTCTTGCCAATTCGTCCTTGATGTTATCAGACAGACCAAGACTAAACTGATTCTTCAAGGCATGTTCGTTCCACAGAGTGTCAGGGGCCCATCTCTTATATTCGGCAATATAATCCTCTACAGGACGTCTACCTTGTCTGAGAGAGCGTATGGCTGTTTCAGCTGTTGTTTGTTTATCATGGTCTTGGTATAACACTGACATCGCTGAAAAGAACGAATCTAATGAATCCAGGATTAGATCGTTCGTTTCATAGAAGTTATTGGCCCAGGTGCGTGTTTCACCAGTGAGATAGGATATGACCGTCAAGACCCTAATGCGGTCGTTGGGGAAGGTTTTGGGCTTCAGCTGGAAGTAAAGCAGACATCAATTTTGGAAGTCACGAAAACTGGCTCGTTCACCCGAAAATTTCTCAGGAGGACAGATCTGAGGGTCAGGGTTGTCGGTAGTGAGAGGCTTAGACACCAAATGTTCATTGATAAATTTGCGGAGCTGCTTATTTTCAGCCCTTATGTCACGCAGACCCTGTAGCATAAGATCCATATTCTGAGAGAGAGCCCCCACTCTGTTTGACAATTCAGTCAGGTCCATGGTAATAGGCTGGAATGCAAAAAGAGGGCTGAGTATTATGTAAGGGTGCTGTGTCAATGTTATATAAAACTAACATAAAGAATGCATGCAGCCTATTCCCACTCAGTCTCACACCAACCTGCGACTCTAGATGTTTTTAGAGTCTAGATTTGCTCATAGACTGAGGGGACTGTAAACAGTCAGAGATTTGGAGCAAAGAGTAAGTTTAGAATAGAGTAGGCGTAAAAGGTGTGTATAGTGATTTATGGTGTGTGAGCTAGTATGAGCCTAATCTACCCTAGTTCTTAATATGACATAAGTAATACTCTTGCCAATCACATTGATAGTTATACATGAGGATTGTATTTCAGAATAGTATGCTAATGCTTTTTATGGAGTTCCGTTAGGGTTACAAACATACAAGATATTATGTTGGTAATCCACATGCAGATAGTTGAGCCTGGTAAATATATATTACAGTTATTGTAGTCTGTTTGGTATCCGGTATTGTTTGTTAGGAGCGAGCAGTAGCACAATTAGTTTTGTATGCAGTTTGCCATTTAGAGCTTGAAACAATAGGAGCTGTGTGAGGCTATGATGACTGATATTTGCCAGAATGATTATGAGGCTTAGAGAGGCTTACCGGTATCAGTTTATCAGAGCCGAGTCCAGGCGGGTGATCCGTTTGGTCCGTGAATCAGGTAAGTAGATTCCGGAGTCCCAGAGTGGTGAGCTGTGTTGATGCAGCTCCTGGTAGCTTGCCGAGGTTGTTTGCGGCGTTTGAATCTTTGCAGCGTGCGCTGTAATTAGACTGAGCTGAATGGCAGCTGTCTTCAGCGTCTCCCTCAGTGTAGTGTGGTTAGATGTTGCTGCAGCCTTAGCTACAATCTAGTTTACTTGACAGCACACGTACTGGTAGAAACTTTGTAGCGAGGTCCTTGGCAGGATTCCAAGTTTGAAAACAGAAGTTCTTATTTGGTTTTGTTTTAGAAACTAAACTTATTTGACTAAATATAATCAAGAGCTTGTTAAGTGCACCTTTTGGTCAAAATACTCAGCCCAGAATCAGGAAGAGGGAGGGCCTTATATAGACTCTCAGGTGAGTATTAAAGGGACATCTCAGATACATGACACGCCTGTCACAGAGATCAGTCGGGAATGTATTTCCGCCCATGAGAGTATACAAAATACTTCCCTCATGGCTAGGGAACTGAGAATGTCTTCCTGATGGTTGACATAATCAACCACAGAGACATTGTCTGTTTGGAAACTGAGATAAGACTCCCTTTTCAACAGGGTCCAAGCCTAAAGAGCAGTGAAAATAGCACAAAATCTAGAATATTTATGGCAAACTCACAACTGAGGATCCCAAACTCCCTGTGCAATCAGAGACCCCCAGACAGCTCCCCAACTTGAAAGACTTGCATCTGTAGTGATTACAGTCCAGGTAGGAAGAGCAAAAGAAGCCCCTTGACTAATGAACTGATGATCCAGCCACCAAGACAGACACTGACTTGTACTGGGATCCAGAAATATTCTTGAGACAGCGGAGTATGATCCCTGCATGATTGAAGAAGCATACAAAGCTGAAGAGGTCTCATGTAAAAACGAGCAAACAGAATTGCATCTGAAGCTGCATTCATGAGGCCTAGATATTCCATACAAAGAGCAAAAGAGGGGAAAGAGAGAGGCTCAGACAAGCTGAAACCAATTGTAAAGTTCTGTGCTCTGTTAGAGACCCATGGAGACTGAATTTAAAAACTCTTTGAAAAATTGATCCTCCAACCATTTTGTTGAAGAAACGACAACAGTTGGTTGGTGTGAGATTTTTCTAAAGGAAAAGATGGAGCTTGAACCAAGATATCGGAGTTCTGATCACAGACAATAAGGCACCCAGAGCCTTTGTAAAAATTCTTGGAGCTGTAGCCAGACCAAATGGTAGAGCAAAAAAATGAAAATGCTTGTCAAGAAAGGCAAACCTCAGAAACTGGTAATGTTTCCAATGTATTGGAACATGCAGATAAGAGCATCCTTTAAATTTATTGTGGGCATACACTGACCTTGCTGAAAAAAGACAGAATAGTCTGAATAGTTTCTATTTTGAAAGGAGTTAAAAGCTTTCAAATTCAGGACTGGTCTGATAGTACCTTCCTTTTTTGGAACAATGAAGAGATTTGAATAAAATCCCATCCCCTGTTACTGTAAAGGAACCAGAACAGTCATAGTTCCATAGTTTCCAGATCTGATACTGACTGGAAACAAATTTGATCCCTTACAGGATTCCTTGGAACATTGGACAGAAACCTATCCGATATGCCTGGGAAACTAGATTCAGAACCCAGGGATCTGGAAAAGACTGAAACCAAGCCTGCTGGAAAAGGCTTAACCTCTAGATCGGGGGCTGCAACTTCATGCAGATTTGGTATTATGTATAGATATCTTAGCTTGCTTTGACTGGTTCCACTGAGCAGAGGAATCCTTTTTATTCTGAATAAAGGAGAGAAAATGATTAGAAGCTTTAGATTTCCCTGTAGTAACAGTAGATATAATAGAATCTAAATCAGAACCAAATAGTTTCTTTCCCTGAAAAGAAAGACAATAATCTGGATTTTGACACTATCTCAGCAGACCAGGATTTAAACTACAAGGCTCTCCTAGAAAGGATGGACTAGGACATGCTTTTGTTATTGATCTTCATAATACCAAATACAGCATCACAAATAGTGATGTCGCGAACCTAATATTTTCGGCGGACTCGAACTTCCGGTATTGTTCGCGAACCCGCGAACCGCCATTGAATTCAATAGGCAGGCGAACTTTAAAACCTACAAGGACTCTTTCTGGCCACAATAGTGATGGAAAAGTTGTTTCAAGGGTACTAACACCTGGACTGTCGCATGCTGGAGGGGGATCCCTGGCAAAACTCCCATGGAAAATTACATAGTTTATGCAGAGTCTACTTTTAAGCCATAATGGGCCTAAATCAACTAACATTCCCAAAGTGGCTGTCTCAAAACATCCCGGACAGAAGATAGATTGATAGATAGGATAGATAGATATAAATAGATTGATAGTTAGATAGAATCGATAGAAGAGAAATAGATAGATTTGTTAGGTATATAATTACCCTAATAAAGTCTAATAATTAAACATGCGTTCTTGGACCCAACTAGCTTGTGCTAATTAGTACTTTTCTTAGCACTTTAATCCCTGTCCCCCCCCCCTATCGGGGGTGTTCTATATGGCCTGCCGGATTACCCTGAAAAAATATAATAATAAGACATGCGGTCTGGTACCTATTTTAACTAGGTTGTGTTTTAAGTACTACCATTCTTAGCACTTTAATCTCTGTAACTCCCCCTATTTGGTGAGGTCTATATGGCCTGGATGATTACCCATACAAAATATAATAATAAGACATCTGCTCTTGGTCTGCGACCCATGGTAACTATGTTGTCTTAATTAGTAATGTCCTTCGCATTTTAATAGCTGTTACTCATACTCACCCTATCGGTGGAGGTCTATATGGCCTGTATGATTACCCTTACAAAATATAATAACCAAACATATGCTCTGGGACCCATGGTAAGTAGGTTGTGTTAAGTAGTACTGTTCTTTGCAGTTTAATACCTGTTACAACACCAAATGGTGGCAGGTCTATCTGGCCTTCATGATTAGCTGCACCCAAACCCAAAAAAAAAGGCGAGTGGTCTTAGACTAACACCCATGGCTAACTCGGTTGTTTCAAGTTCTACTATTCTTAGCTCTTTCATCTCATCCCTGTTACTTCCAGGACTCTCAGGGGTGGTGGTCTACATGGCCATTATGATTACCCTCACCAAAAATATAACAACAATACGTGCGTGCAGGGAACCATGGTAAGGTTACTTCCTTTCGCAAAATCGAGTATAACAGTTGCAGGCAGAGGTTCTGACCCTGCATTATGGCTGCACCTCTCCCTAAAAGAGGCATGCGTTACAGAGTCTGTGGGCATGTATGCAAAGAGCTGGCCTGCCTAAAAAGAGGAGCAAGGCTGTACAGGTTGTTCTCCTTCAGCCGTTTTATACGCTGTCCCACGGCCACGACCCTCAACAACCACAACAGAATGAAACACCACATATGCCATCCTTTTGAACAACAGAGTACAGGTATGGCATTGATTTTAGTTACACAGCGATATTTATTATGAACCGTGAAATTGAAAACAAAAACATGATTGGACACCAAGTACAGTACAGGTCGTTCTCCTTCGGCCTTTTTAGAATAGTGTTCCGAACCCCCAACAAAAACAACAGCAGGAAAGAGGACATATGGCACCCTTTTGAACAATAGATGACAGGTAAGGCATAGATTTTACAAAGCCATAGATAATTTTTTGGCAACTGTGAAATAAAAAAAAAATTGATTGGACACCCAGAACACTTCTTTATCCTTCAGTCTTTTTATAAGAGGCTCCCGGAGCCTCAACTGAAACAACAGCATGAAAGAGGAGATATGGCATCCTTGTGAACAATTGATTACAGTTAAGGCAATTATTTTATAATCCCAGAGATCATTTATATGACCCGGGAAATAAAAAAAAACATTGATTAGACACCCAGTACACTTATTTATCCTCAGGCCTTTTTAATAAGAGGGTCCCAGAGCCTCAACCGAAACAACAGCATGAAAGAGGACATATGTCATCCTTTTGAATAATAGATTAGAAGACAGGCATTGATTTTAGAAACCCACAAATCATTATTTGCAAACGGGAAATAGAAAAAAACATTGATTAGACACCCAGTACACTTATTTATCCTCAGGCCTTTTTAATAAGTGGGTCCCGGAGCCTCAACCGAAAAAACAACAGCATGAAAGAGGAGATATGTCATCCTTTTGAATAATAGATTACAGTAAAAGCATTGATTTTAGAATCCCAGATATCATTTATATGACCCGGGAAATAGAAAAAAACATTGATTAGACACCCAGTACACTCATTTATTCTTAGGCCTTTTTAATAAGAGGGTCCCGGAACCTCAACCGAAATAACAGCATGAAAGAGGAGATATGTCATCCTTTTGAATAATAGATTACAGGAAAGGCATTGTTTTTAGAATCCCAGAGATTATTTATATGACCCGGGAAATAGAAAAAAACATTGATTAGACAATCAGTACACTTATTTTTCCTCAGGCCTTTTTAATAAGAGGGTTCCCGGAGCCTCAACCGAAACAGCAAGAAAGAGGAGATATGTCATCCTTTTGAATAATAGATTACAGGAAAGGCATTGATTTTAGAATCCCAGAGATCATTTATATGACCCGGGAAATAGAAAAAAACATTGATTAGACACCCAGTACACTTATTTTTCCTCAGGCCTTTTTAATAAGAGGGTCCCAGAGCCTCAACCGAAACAACAGCATGAAAGAGGACCATGCAAAAGTGCGCCGGACCGTAAAGGTCGCGTCACTAGACTATAGGCTGTTATGTTCCAAAATTGCCATGAGCCAAAGCAACACTACACAGTAGCAGACAGAATCACATAAACATGATTATAAACCCCCCTGTTCAATAACTCCCCACAGGAGATATTAACCCTTGAGTCCGAGATACAAAAGGAGCCTCACTGAGACCCTATGTTAAAGTTATCCTCGAAAGGTTGTAGCCCCTCTCGGACAAACAGTTGAAATTACAATAAATCCATGATGAAAGTAAAATAAAAAGATCTTACCGGAATCTACGTCGTGGAACAGGAACACGGTCCCTTTAAGTGTGACAGATGGTAGCGTCGCTTCTGCCATAGACTTGAGAGAAAAAAGCAGGCAGCGAAACTTGTCAACGCTGATTGCTTGTAGAGCTGTTAATCTGAGTCGGGATGGTTTCGCAGAAAGACTCTCCCAGCATCTCCGAGATCTAACTTTCACCCATGCTCTCACTGACAGGCTGACAGGAGTACTTAAAACTCCAGTCCCATGCCGAAGAGTACTACCCTCCTTAAGAGACTATTACATGATACTTACCAAAAAGAAATTCAAGGCACGAGAACTACAGCTGGCCAATACAGTGACTAGGGCATATCAAAAATATATAAATACCCCACTCAGAAAATATTGGAACAAATACAAGGTAGCAAGACAAAATAGAGATTTGTTCCTCTCTACTAAAATAAATAAAGAGGAGATCAGAATGAATGCACGCTATGCTGGACATTATGGGAGGTCAGCCAAACATCTCGCAAGGCTAGACAGGGCAAGGAAAAAGAATAATATAATTGAAATAATCGGTACGGGAGATCAATGCTATACACAACCTAGTGATATTCAAAAAAAATTTCTAGATTATTTTAAAAATATATATGCTGCTAAAGCAATAGACCCTCATAGTAATACACTTTTTTGGGAGAACATTTCTTGTCCTAGGGTTACAATAGAACAGGTCGCCTTAATTAATGAGCCTATTTCCATGGATGAAGTCTTAAAAGCTATAGAGGAAGCTAAATTAGGGAAAGCCCCCGGCCCAGACCAATTACCTGCGGAATTTTACCGAATACTCAAATTAGAAATTGGACCTATGTTAACATGTTTGTTTAATGAATATTATATGGACGGAAGAACAATGTCACGGTTCTTCTCGGCGTCAATCATCACTCTTATCCTCAAAAAAGATAAGAATCCATCAGATCCAGGGTCATATAGACCAATTTCTTTGTTAAATATAGATTATAAATTGCTTACTTCTATAATTGCTAATCGTTTAAAAACATCTTTACAAGAAATTATACATCCAGATCAAGCAGGTTTTATGATAAACAGATCTTCCACAAAGAATATTAGGAAAACTTATATGATTCTGGAATATTTTTGGAATAGGCGCTTGCGGGACAAAATTATACCTAAATTTGATCTTGCTATGATGATGGTTGACGCCGAGAAGGCCTTTGATTCTATAATATGGGAACATTTATTTAATGCTTTGACTAGCTTCGGCTTCCGTGGCAAGCTGATGAATTTTATCCGACTTCTATATAACTATCCGATATCAGCAATTATGATTAATAATAGCCAAACCACCTTTTTTAAGTTAGAGAGAGGGACCCGTCAGGGATGCCCCCTTTCCCCTCTCCTTTTCAATATAGCCGTGGAGCCTTTAGCAATTTATCTGAGACAAGAACTGAAAGGAATAGAATTTGGGAATCAAAAATGTGTGTTATCATTATATGCTGATGACTTATTACTATATTTTGAAAATACTAGTGTAAATATACCTATAGCTTTGAAGTCACTGCATTTATTCGGGGCTATCTCAGGGTATAAGATCAATACCTCAAAAACTGAGATTTTATGGATCTATAAAAATAAAGATAGTTTGAAGCAGCATAAATTGAAGGAGGTAGAGAGTTTTAGATATCTAGGAATCATTTTACATAGAGACCCGAATATGTGGTACAAGTTGAACTATACACCTTGTTTTTCTAAGATAATTGCGAAGTTGCGTCAATGGTCTTTCTTTCCGATTTCCCTTACTGCTAAAATAATGATGATTAAAACTATTGCTTTCCCCCAAAAAACTTATATAATGAATAATCTTCCATTATATATTAAAGATCAGGATGTTAGATCTTTTTATCAGGCATGTGCTAAATTTTTTTGGAATACTTCCAGACACATGCTTTCAATAACTAAACTTTCAGTGCTGAAAGATTCTGGGGGCTTAGCATTCCCCGATATAAAGGCTTATAATCTTGCTATCCTTGCCAGATATGGAGTTGATTGGTTGCTATCAGCTAACTATCTGACAAATTTAACAATAGAAGAGAACCTTATACAACCTCTTTCCCTTAAAGCATTATTACATTATCCATACTTACAATTAGCGGATAATATTAAGAAAACATACAGCATTTCTAATGTGGTCAAGGCTTGGCAACAACTATGTGTGCATTTCCAGATTAACTTCCGAATTTCCTCTTTTCTGCCCATCAGGGGAAATCCTGATTTTATACCTGGCCGACAATATGTGATCTATAAACGCTGGGCAGAAAAAGGTATAACTAATTTAATACAACTACTTGACGAAAGATCTCATATAAGAACATTTGATGAGATAGTCACTAGATATAACATATCTAATAAAGACTTCTATGCATACTTGCAAGTCCGGCATTTTATTAAAAAAAATTAAAGTCTGGTAATTGGTCAGAGAATTTTGATAAAATTGGGGACTTTATAAACATATATAGGCAGGGGAAGCGGTCAATCTCCCTATTATATAAGATACTCTTGGCCAAGCAAGGCCAATTAAATATAGAACAACTATCAGCATATTGGTCAAAATATTTTGAAGAGTGTAACTATGATAATATCAAGAAAGGTTTCTTGTGGATAACCACGGCCTCTATACGTTCCACATGGAAAGAATCGCATTTAAAGCTCCTCAATAATACCTATATCTCACCAAAGAGACTGGCTAAATGGAACATAGGCCACTCAGGTTGTTGTTACAAATGCTCTGGTCCGGGGGCTGACCTACTGCATTGCTTTTGGTCCTGCCCTAAAATATGTCAATTTTGGCAGAAAATTAATTATTGGTTAAATAAGTATGTATTGAATTTCCCTTCTTTTACACCAGCTAGAATCTTCTTGCTCCATACAGAGGATCGAAATCGGGGTACCATTAATACTATAATTTTATTGGTACGTAACCTAATTTTGAGAAATTGGAAGAGTAAAAAGGCCCCTTCATTTCGAGCATTTATTGAAGCACTTAAATCACAAATTATTTTTGAACAACATAATATAATTAATGCACAGAATAGACAAATCCAAAACTTTTTTAATAACTGGCTGGGGATTATTCAATCATTCCCCATTTCTACACAATACATGCTGACTAAAAAGTTCCATAAATCTGATTATTTTGAGGGCCTTATATTAAGAGGTCTTTTCCCAAGCTCTTGGTATTAAAGATGGTACTGGAGATTTTGAGCATAGACCAGTGTTGAGGGGCTGTGAGAGAGAGGAGAGAGAGAGGGTAGGGGTCGGTTTGCCTTTTTTTTTTTTTTTTTTTTTTCTCTCTCGTTTACTGGTATTCGAATATGTACATTTAAGTGTGTTATGATCCTATGTTTATTTTTCAAATTAGGTTATGTAAAGTCTGTGGTAAGAAAAGGAAGGGAAGAGGGAAAGGGGGATAGGATTTAAAAAGGAAAAAATAAGAGAAAAATCCCAGTAGGATATACATAGAATCAAGAGAATCACTTTGGGGTAAAATTTAATGTTGTATAAAGTCTAGAATGTTATAATTATATCCGCTGATTCTATGTTTTTCTTTTTTTTATTATTATCATTTTATGTCATACTGTATGTGGCCCTGCGTGGCGCACTAACTATAATGTGATTTTTTTTTTTTTTACATGTACTGCTGGTTATAAATAAACTTATAAAAAAAAATAAGAGACTATCGAAAACTTCTGACACTTCTCTGCCAACCTCCTGGGACGAAAGGCAAAGAATGACTGGGGGATGAGGGGAGTGGGAGAAGTATTTAAGCCTTTGGCTGGGGTGTCTTTGCCTCCTCCTGGTGGCCAGGTTCTGAATTCCCTAAAGTAATACATGCAGCTGTGGACTCTTAAAAGGTAAATAGAGCCTTAAAAATTTAAAAAAGGACCCATACAAAACAATAACATAATAGATACTGTCACCAGGCTAAAGAGCACAATAGTGTACAAACTATATAGCACAACTGGCTAATTGAGTGCACCTAAATAAAATTATTTACTTACACATAGGCACCCAACTACTGGCCATCTAACCAGAATCCAATATAGAACCAAACCATTGCTGAAGCATAACAGCAGAGGATATGGAATAGGAGCATACCAATGACCCAATAGGAGGCGGTTAAGGACAGGTCCCCGCAATACCTGTTTAAGGTCTCTGACTAAATTCTATACAGTAGTATTTGTGCCCCCCTCTAACAACAGTTCTCAGAGGGGAAATGGGCCTCAAGTCACTCTGAGAACCCGTCTCACAGAAGAACATTCCGAGCACTTTCATTCTTCACCTTTCTTCATTGGAGACAAAGATAATACTAATTACCAGTAAGTAAGGTCTGAGGGGTTTTGTAGAGCTCTTGGGGTTTACTCTCACCACCTGTATGAAAGTAAACAGCACTAAATATTCAAGGAATTAACAGTAAAGCCTGAGCGAGAAGAGAAAAAAAACTAATGGACTAGGATAACAAGGTTAAAGGGATGTTATACTGTTATATGGGGACATCTCCCATTCAATAAGCCAGATCCCATGAAAACCGTAGAACCAGATGGTTAAATAGGTGCAGTAATACAATTTAATGTCATGGACATGTCGAAGTTCCTTATGCGGCATATAACTTCTGTATAAAAAGCCTCTATAATCCTTATATTTGAAATAAAGGCAGATAGGTTTTGTCAACAGTACCTATATAAAAATGCTGTTCCTCCAGCGTGGTTAGTTCGAGGAAACACACCCTCCTTCCTAGACTGTAGGCATAACCAGTCACGTGGGAGTGAACTAACGCTTTGTGTGTTTCGTACTTGTTACAAAGTAACCCAGTAACAATACACTGCATAATTCAAGTTACTGGTGGTTAGGGACCCAAACTCTCTTTCTAATTAGTTCCACAACCTCTTCACAATCTCACCGTAGTCTCGGTTACAGTGATTAGGCTCCCCTCCGCTCTTTGCAATACTGTCTTGAGCTCCACAGGGTGGGGAGTATTAGGATTCTTGCTAATAAATTCCTATAAAATTAAGGTTCTTCTGATTTCTTGAATGTACCTCTCTATAGTACTGGAACTGATGGGGTTAAAGGCACAGTAAACTCCAATTATTATATAACTGCATGTAATAGACACGTCCATAAAGAATATTATGCACAGATACTGATATAAAAATCCAGTATAAAACCGATTTAAAAATTACTTAGAAGCTTCCAGTTTAGCTTTGTTTAAAAGGTTACTGGAACACCCACTGCAAGTGGGAAATAGCAGACACTCCCCCACCCTTTCTTTGCATATAAAAAGACCCTTTACACAAACAGAAGCAAGCTAGAGTAGGTATACATCAGTTTTCTCCTAAAACTTTGGGGCTTGGTTAGGAGTCTGAAAATCAGAGCAATGTTATTTAAAAATAAGCAAAACTATAGATTTTTTAAAAAAACAAAAACTGTATGGGCTATATAAATGGATCATCTACAAAACATTTATGCAAAGAAAAATCTAGTCTATAATGTAATTTTAATGTCCATCCAATAAAAATCAACACGTTTCACCTTAACAGGCTTCTTCAAGATGTACTCGGGGTATTGATTTCTGAACTTAAATACCCTCTGCTTCATTTCCAAACTTCAAAATTTCTGACTAATTGTGAGCCTTTGAAGGCCGCTTCTTATCTTGATGCATTTTATCAGCTTTTCACAGCAGGACAGTGCTATATAGTTAACAGTGTGCTCTATCCGTGGAGTTATTTATGAAGCAGCACTAATTGGCTAAAATGCAAGTTTGTAAATAGCATTGAGAAAGGGGGCATTCTGCAGAGGCTTAGATAGGTAATCACAGAGGTAAAATAAACTGTGTCATGGGGGAATGGGTTATAAAGGGATTTTTTTTTTTTTTTTTAAACAATACAAATTTTGGAGAAGACGGTCCCTTTAAAGGTCCAGTCAATGTTCATACTAATGTTACATAATTCTGCACTGTGTGTATTATTAATCTAGTGATGCCTATTAAAAAATGATTAAAGTTTTAACCCCAAAAATCTTTACTTACCACTCCCTTCCTTGTTGTCTTCTTTTGTTCCAAGCGTGTTACAGGTGCACTGTATTATCAAAATGCACCTGATCGCACCATTGAGCTAAATGCATTCCACTCCCCCCCTGGGTAAAGCAGCAAACAGCTTTACCCAGCACAAGAGCGCTCTACGTTTAGTTCAATAGCGATGGTTGTCATAAGCACTAAAACTGCAGCACTTAAAGGGACATAAAACAAGTTGAGATAGAGACAAAATATAATATGTACATTAATTACCTTACCTTCAAATGTATACTGCAGTGCCTCACCATTAACCCTTTCTTTTAAGTTTCTGAATTGCACAACTCTAACTCCCCCCACACAATTCCTTTTATGGCTGTATCTATATCTATTGTTGTTTTGGTAAAATGCACAAATGCACAGGGATTATCTGCTGGAGCATGCCTAGAAGCTATGAACTCAGGTGAAATACAAAGTCTGTGTCTAAACACTGATAAGAGAGGTGGAGCACAGTGTCCAGACAGCATTGCTATTTTAAGTATTTTTGCTAAATATTTTAAAATACTTTCCAACAATTTTTAAACAATTTTTTTATGCAAACTATTTTTAATTAATTAGACCTTTTAGGATAGGCACAGATCTCAACCTGTTTTTATGGCACTTTAACTATATATTCAAACAAAGGATCAGTTGTGATAACTACACACATTTTTAAATACTTACAAACTTTATTAAAAATAGGATACAAGTGAAATACAGTAGAAATTGGAAATTACAGTAGTTGTAGTGTTTTCAATAACATAATGCACAAGTATGAAAAGCTGTTATGTATATCAAGGATATAGCAATATGGACACACCCATTGCTTGGAGATTTTTTTCTATTTTTTTTTTTTAACTAAGAAATTTTTATTTGTATAGCAGCAACAAAGTGAATTATTACTGATAATCATTCTTTGCTTAAACCCAAAACGCACACCTCAACAAATTGTGTTTTTTCAAGTTAGAGTGGGCTTAATTATATCTGGTTTATCTTAAGGGGACAGTCAAGTCAAAATGATTTAGATAGAGCATGCAATTTTAACAAACTTTCTAATTTACTCCTTTTATAAATTTTTCTTTGTTCTCTTGCTATCTTTATTAGAAAAATCAAGAATGTAAGCTTAGGAGCCGGCCCATTTTTGGTTCAGCACCTGAGTAGTGTTTGCTGATTGGTGACTACATGTAACCACCAATCAGTAAGCCCTACCCAGAGTGCTGAACCAAAAATGAACCAGCTTGTAAGCTTGCTTTTTCAAATAAAGATACCAAAAGAAACTAAGAAAAATTGATAATAGGAGTAAATTAGAATGTTGCTTAAAATTACATGCTCTGTCTGAATCATGAAAGTTTAATTTTGACTCGACTATCCCCTTAAATACAGAAAAAAAGGAAGCACAAGTCCTTTAAAAAATTATATATATATATATATTTATATATATTAAAAAAAAAAATCTGTGACATATGGGCAATAACATTGACTTCAGTTAAGAACGTTACATTTGTTAAACACTGAATGGCCAACATATAAAATTAATTATACAGACAGACATTTGATAAATACTGAGTTGCAAATCCACCTTTAAGTTGGACACAAGAGGTTTCACAGAGATTTGGTTGTATGAAAGCTGTTCATAATGACTTTGGCTCTAACCAGAAGACAACTTGTTTCATTTTGAAATTTAATTAAAATAAATGTGGTATACATTACATCAGAGAGCAGTATGGGTAGAACTGGAGTGCAGAAAATCTTGTGCCAGAACGCAATTAAAAAAAAGAATCCAGTTTCATTTATATTATCGCTTGCTATCCTTTGTCGAAGATTATACCTAGGTAGGCTCATGTCTTGAGCACTATAAGACAGAAGCTTTCAATAATGCAAACACTTCTGCCATAATAGTACCCAATACACATGCAAAATCCTGAAAATACCTAGGTATCCTCTTCACCAAAGGATACACAGAGAGCAAAGTTTATGAAGATGGCCCCATAGGAATAAAATAATCATGTAACATATGTTATAGTCAGCACCAACGTTTTACAGATAGGCCAAATGCAATACTGGTGTGATAAATAAAAGTTACCTAGGTTACACATTTTATTTTTGGGCTCTCTAGGAAGAGTGAGACACAGGACAATTTTTACACAAAAGCATTAGGTTTTAATGTACCTTTAAGTAGGTAAACAAAATAAAAAAAAGTATTTTTGGAAAAAAGCCAATATTAAAGAAGTAAAAGTTTACAGTTTAAAAGAAACCCCATCTGCATTTTCTGATCATTTTTTTTTTTATGGAGCAATACAATTCTGTGTCTTTAAGAACTGGGCTCTTTTAAAATATTTTTGCCAATTTAAATACCAAATACTGTCCCAAACTACAAGTTAATGTTAAATAACTTTTTTTTTTATCACACAAATTGAAAAAAAGGAAATGATTGAATTTTCCCACAATGCACAAAAATGAAAAAAAATAATAATATTTTTTTAAAATAATGTTGAGCAAAAAAGGACATATATATTTTTTCTTTTGGGCTATTTTTTCAAAGGTAAAACTGCAATCACTGAGAGAAAATTTTTTATAACAGCTATTAACAGCATTAAAAAATCCCATTATCAGTTGAACAGCTTATAAGAGCCTTACTTTTTCACTTACTGTTAAGCAATCTAAGAAATTTACTTGGGTATTTCACATCAAATCATAAAACAGTTAAAATGTCCGCTACAGAATAGCTTAGGAAATCTCTATGTCAACAAATGTTTTTTGACAACCATTGGGGACAAAGATTCAGAGATTATCTTTTAATGGCAATAAAGAAAATTAAACCAAAATTAAGGCAAAATAAATGGTGCAAATAAATTACTAAAAGGATCACAGGTGCTCCCAATGTTTAAATGATAAACACTTTATATATATATATATATATATATATATATATATATATATATATATATATATATATATATATATATATATATATATAGCAAAGGAGGTTTGTAGTGGTTTAAAGCAACACTGCTACTAGTGCAATTACTATTGATAGAACTCTAAAGATTATGGAAGATGATGAAACAATTCATTTGACACTTCTTTTCCTTCTGTAATAAAAATAACAAATAAGGATCCATTGAGGGATCATTCCAAGTTTCTGTCGATGTATTTTATTTAGAAAATGATTTTTTTCTTCTTCTTCTATTACAAAACTGATATATTTAATATGTCAATATATCTCTATGGATGTCTAAGATGCAGGTTATACATTTGCACACCTGGAATCGAATAGAACAGTTTTAATTTCACTTTTCTTCCGCCTCTGTTCTTAGTCAAGTGAAGAGTTCATGAAAGAGGTACTCCAAGAAAAACATAACTTATCGGACACATTCGGCGCTAAGTCCATAGGGCATAGTTTGTTCCAATGTGCAAGTCAAATTCTAATTCATTTTAAACTGAGAACGATGACTCCTTCCTCCCCTTGTAAAAGTTGATTCACCTTTGTATTTTAGTGCCACAGTTTCAGAAATTCAATTTACAGATTTACATTACATATTTATTAAATTGACACGTGCATTCCAAAAATATTCACCCATTGGTTCCATTATGTTTTCAACCATCTGTTTATACAATTGCCTTCATGTGATTCATACCCTTTCAAATCACATTTATACAGTGCTTCTGATATATAACTCCCCAAGTTCTGTGTGAAGGAAGGAAACCATTCTTCTTGCTATTGCAATAAATCTATATTTTGAATTAACAGTCTTAGAATAAATGAACAATAAAATCACTCTTTACAAAAAAAATATATTTATATATATTCCTCCCTTTTACACATTTCTTAACCAGCCCCAAGTCCCTTGTTTAGGAATATTTTTGTTTTAAACAGGATTCCATAAGGTGCCTCGTTATTTATTTTCCCCTGATCATTTTGTGTTTAACTCATTTTCCAGTTCCATAAGCTTCCTGGAAGCCTTTACTTTGTTTGACACATCTTGACCCTGGGAGAAGAGACGTTGGCGTTCTTTAAATGTTAGGCTCTCCGGTGCACCGCCTGTGGTACCATTGTCCCCATCCTCGCTACATGAGGGGAGAAAAAAAAAAGTGCTTTAATGCCAGCATTTAAAAGGACATGAGACCCAAACATTTCATGATTCAGATAGAGAATGATATTTTGAAACTTTTTTTTATTTACTTCTATTATCAAATTGTCTTTGTTCTTGTGTTATCTTTTGTTGAAAAGCATGGATGTAAGCACTAGATGACAGCAGTTTTGCAAGAACGTTATCCATATGCAAGAGCACTAGATGTCAGAACTATTTCCTTTCATGTACCTACCTATGTATCTCTTTTCTACAAAGAATACCATGGGAACAAGAAAATTTGATAATAGAAGTAAATATGAAAACCTTTTAAAACTTGGTTGGTCTAAATGAATCAAACTAACTGAAAATAAAAAATTTTGAGTTTCATATTCTTTTAAGTTTCCACATAATCACAAAAAAAGGAACTCTAGAATCCACCACCTCTTGTTTACTTATGCAAGAGACACACTGGTCTAGTGCAAATGTTTTTCTTCGTACAACACTGACCCTACCACATCACCGATATGTTTTGCTTCCATTTCTTCAAAGGTGACGTGGAAGTGGTCAACAGTGCACTCACAATGAGTTTTACAGCCTCAACTGATTGAACAAAAACATAATTTATGTAAGAACTTACCTGATAAATTCATTTCTTTCATATTAGCAAGAATCCATGAGCTAGTGACGTATGGGATATACATTCCTACCAGGAGGGGCAAAGTTTCCCAAACCTCAAAATGCCTACAAATACACCCCTCACCACACCCACAAATCAGTTTAACGAATAGCCAAGAAGTGGGGTGATAAGAAAAAAGTGCGAAAGCATATAAAATAAGGAATTGGAATAATTGTGCTTTATACAAAAAAATCATAACCACCACAAAAAAGGGTGGGCCTCATGGACTCTTGCTAATATGAAAGAAATGAATTTATCAGGTAAGTTCTTACATAAATTATGTTTTCTTTCATGTAATTAGCAAGAGTCCATGAGCTAGTGACGTATGGGATAATGACTACCCAAGATGTGGATCTTTCCACGCAAGAGTCACTAGAGAGGGAGGGATAAAATAAAGACAGCCAATTCCTGCTGAAAATAATCCACACCCAAAATAAAGTTTAATGAAAAACATAAACAGAAGATTCAAACTGAAACCGCTGCCTGAAGTACTTTTCTACCAAAAACTGCTTCAGAAGAAGAAAATACATAAAAATGGTAGAATTTAGTAAAAGTATGCAAAGAGGACCAAGTTGCTGCTTTGCAAATCTGATCAACCGAAGCTTCATTCCTAAACGCCCAGGAAGTAGAAACTGACCTAGTAGAATGAGCTGTAATCCTTTGAGGCGGAGTTTTACCCGACTCGACATAGGCATGATGAATTAAAGATTTCAACCAAGATGCCAAAGAAATGGCAGAAGCTTTCTGGCCTTTTCTAGAACCGGAAAAGATAACAAATAGACTAGAAGTCTTTCGGAAAGACTTAGTAGCTTCAACATAATATTTCAAAGCTCTAACAACATCCAAAGAATGCAACGATTTCTCCTTAGAATTCTTAGGATTAGGACATAATGAGGGAACCACAATTTCTCTACTAATGTTGTTGGAATTCACAACCTTAGGTAAAAATTCAAAAGAAGTTCGCAACACCGCCTTATCCTGATGAAAAATCAGAAAAGGAGACTAACAAGAAAGAGCAGATAATTCAGAGACTCTTCTGGCAGAAGAGATCGCCAAAAGGAACAAAACTTTCCAAGAAAGTAATTTAATGTCCAATGAATGCATGGGTTCAAAAGGAGGAGCTTGAAGAGCCCCCAGAACCAAAATCAAACTCCAAGGAGGAGAAATTGACTTAATGACAGGTTTTATATGAACCAAAGCTTGTACAAAACAATGAATATCAGGAAGATTAGCAATCTTTCTGTGAAAAAGAACAGAAAGAGCAGAGATTTGTCCTTTCAAAGAACTTGCGGACAAACCTTTATCTAAACCATCCTGAAGAAACTGTAAAATTCTCGGAATTCTAAAAGAATGCCAAGAAAAATGATGAGAAAGACACCAAGAAATATAAGTCTTCCAGACTCTATAATATATCTCTCTAGATACAGATTTACGAGCCTGTAACATAGTATTAATCACAGAGTCAGAGAAACCTCTTTGACCAAGAATCAAGCGTTCAATCTCCATACCTTTAAATTTAAGGATTTGAGATCCTGATGGAAAAAAGGACCTTGCGACAGAAGGTCTGGTCTTAACGGAAGAGTCCACGGATGGCAAGAGGCCATCCGGACAAGATCCGCATACCAAAATCTGTGAGGCCATGCCGGAGCTACCAGCAGAACAAACGAGCATTCCTTCAGAATCTTGGAGATTACTCTTGGAAGAAGAACTAGAGGCGGAAAGATATAGGCAGGATGATACTTCCAAGGAAGTGATAATGCATCCACTGCCTCCGCCTGAGGATCCCGGGATCTGGACAGATACCTGGGAAGTTTCTTGTTTAGATGAGACGCCATCAGATCTATTTCTGGAAGTTCCCACATTTGAACAATCGGAAGAAATACCTCTGGGTGAAGAGACCATTCGCCCGGATGCAACGTTTGGCGACTGAGATAATCCGCTTCCCAATTGTCTATACCTGGGATATGAACCGCAGAGATTAGACAGGAGCTGGATTCCGCCCAAACCAAATTCGAGATACTTCTTTCATAGCCAGAGGACTGTGAGTCCCTCCTTGATGTCTGTCTGAAAACAAATGAACGATTCTCTCTTCAGAAGAGGCCAAGACTGAAGAGCTCTGAAAATTGCACGGAGTTCCAAAATATTGATCGGTAATCTCACCTCCTGAGATTCCCAAACTCCTTGTGCCGTCAGAGATCCCCACACAGCTCCCCAACCTGTAAGACTTGCATCTGTTGAAATTACAGTCCAGGTCGGAAGAACAAAAGAAGCCCCCTGAATTAAACGATGGTGATCTGTCCACCACGTTAGAGAGTGTCGTACAATCGGTTTTAAAGATATTAATTGAGATATCTTTGTGTAATCCCTGCACCATTGATTCAGCATACAGAGCTGAAAAGGTCGCATGTGAAAACGAGCAAAGGGGATCGCGTCCGATGCAGCAGTCATAAGACCTAGAATTTCCATGCATAAGGCTACCGAAGGGAATGATTGTGACTGAAGGTTTCGACAAGCTGAAATCAATTTTAGACGTCTCTTGTCCGTCAAAGACAGAGTCATGGACACTGAATCTATCTGGAAACCCAGAAAGGTTACCCTTGTCTGAGGAATCAATGAACTTTTTAGTGAATTGATCCTCCAACCATGATCTTGAAGAAACAACACAAGTCGATTCGTATGAGATTCTGCTAAATGTGAAGACTGAGCAAGTACCAAGATATCGTCCAAATAAGGAAATACCACAATACCCTGTTCTCTGATTACAGACAGAAGGGCACCGAGAACCTTTGAAAAAATTCTTGGAGCTGTAGCTAGGCCAAACGGCAGAGCCACAAACTGGTAATGCTTGTCCAGGAAAGAGAATCTCAGGAACTGATAATAATCTGGATGAATCGGAATATGCAGATATGCATCCTGTAAATCTATCGTGGACATATAATGCCCTTGCTGAATAAAAGGCAAGATAGTCCTTACAGTTATCATTTTGAACGTTGGTATCCTTACATAACGATTCAATATTTTTAGATCCAGAACTGGCCTGAAGGAATTCTCCTTCTTTGGTACAATGAAGAGATTCGAATAAAACCCCAGCCCCTGTTCCAGAACTGGAACTGGCATAATTACTCCAGCCAACTCTAGATCTGAAACACATTTCAGAAATGCTTGAGCTTTCACTGGATTTACTGGGACACGGGAAAGAAAAAATCTCTTTGCAGGAGGTCTTATCTTGAAACCAATTCTGTACCCTTCTGAAACAATGTTCTGAATCCAAAGATTGTTAACAGAATTGATCCAAATTTCTTTGAAAAAACGTAACCTGCCCCCTACCAGCTGAGCTGGAATGAGGGCCGCACACCTTCATGTGGACTTAGAAGCTGGCTTTGCTTTTCTAGAAGGCTTGGATTTATTCCAGACTGGAGATGGTTTCCAAACTGAAACTGCTCCTGAGGATGAAGGATCAGGCTTTTGTTCTTTGTTGAAACGAAAGGAACGAAAACGATTATTAGCCCTGTTTTTACCCTTAGATTTTTTATCCTGTGGTAAAAAAGTTCCTTTCCCACCAGTAACAGTTGAGATAATAGAATCCAACTGAGAACCAAATAATTTGTTACCCTGGAAAGAAATGGAAAGTAGAGTTGATTTAGAAGACATATCAGCATTCCAAGTTTTAAGCCATAAAGCTCTTCTAGCTAAAATAGCTAGAGACATAAACCTGACATCAACTCTGATAATATCAAAAATGGCATCACAGATAAAATTATTAGCATGTTGAAGAAGAATAATAATATTATGAGAATCATGATCTGTTACTTGTTGCGCTAAAGTTTCCAACCAAAAAGTTGAAGCTGCAGCAACATCAGCCAATGATATAGCAGGTCTAAGAAGATTACCTGAACACAGATAAGCTTTTCTTAGAAAGGATTCAATTTTCCTATCTAAAGGATCCTTAAACGAAGTACCATCTGACGTAGGAATAGTAGTACGTTTAGCAAGGGTAGAAATAGCCCCATCAACTTTAGGGATTTTGTCCCAAAATTCTAATCTGTCAGACGGCACAGGATATAATTGCTTAAAACGTTTAGAAGGAGTAAATGAATTACCCAAATTATTCCATTCTCTGGAAATTACTTCAGAAATAGCACCAGGAACAGGAAAAACTTCTGGAATAACCACAGGAGATTTAAAGACCTTATCTAAACGTTTAGATTTAGTATCAAGAGGACCAGAATCCTCAATTTCTAAAGCAATTAGTACTTCTTTAAGTAAAGAACGAATAAATTCCATTTTAAATAAATATGAAGATTTATCAGCATCAACCTCTGAGACAGAATCCTCTGAACCAGAAGAGTCATTAGAATCAGAATGATGATGTTCATTTAAAAATTCATCTGTATAAAGAGAAGTTTTAAAAGATTTTTTATGTTTACTAGAAGGAGGAATAACAGACATAGCCTTCTTGATGGATTCAGAAACAAAATCTCTTATGTTATCAGGAACACTCTGAACATTAGATGTTGATGGAACTGCAACAGGTAATGGTACATTACTAAAGGAAATATTATCTGCATTAACAAGTTTGTCATGACAATTAATACAAACAACAGCTGGAGGAACAGCTACCAAAAGTTTACAGCAGATACACTTAGCTTTGGTAGTTCCAGCACCAGACAGCGATTTTCCTGAAGTATCTTCTGACTCAGATGCAACGTGAGACATCTTGCAATATGTAAGAGAAAAAACAACATATAAAGCAAAATTGATCAAATTCCTTAAATGACAGTTTCAGGAATGGGAAAAAATGCCAAGGAACAAGCTTCTAGCAACCAGAAGCAAAGAAAAATGAGACTTAAATAATGTGGAGACAAAAGCGACGCCCATATTTTTTTTAGCGCCAAATAAGACGCCCACATTATTTGGCGCCTAAATGCTTTTGGCGCCAAAAATGACGCCACGTCCGGAACGCCGACATTTTTGGCGCAAAAGAACGTAAAAAATGACACAACTTCCGGCGACACGTATGACGCCGGAAACAGAAAAAAAAATTTGCGCCAAAAAAGTCCGCGCCAAAAATGACGCAATAAAATGAAGCATTTTCAGCCCCCGCGAGCCTAACAGCCCACAGGGAAAAAAAGTCAAATTTTAAGGTAAGAAAAATGATTGATCCAAATGCAGTATCCCAAATATGAAACTGACTGTCTGAAAATAAGGAATGTTGAACATCCTGAGTCAAGGCAAATAAATGTTTGAATACATATATTTAGAACTTTATTAAAAAAGTGCCCAACCATAGCTTAGAGTGTCACAGAAAAACATAATTTATGTAAGAACTTACCTGATAAATTCATTTCTTTCATATTAACAAGAGTCCATGAGCTAGTGACGTATGGGATATACATTCCTACCAGGAGGGGCAAAGTTTCCCAAACCTTAAAATGCCTATAAATACACCCCTCACCACACCCACAAATCAGTTTAACGAATAGCCAAGAAGTGGGGTGATAAGAAAAAGTGCGAAGCATATAAAATAAGGAATTGGAATAATTGTGCTTTATACAAAAAAATCATAACCACCACAAAAAAGGGTGGGCCTCATGGACTCTTGTTAATATGAAAGAAATGAATTTATCAGGTAAGTTCTTACATAAATTATGTTTTCTTTCATGTAATTAACAAGAGTCCATGAGCTAGTGACGTATGGGATAATGACTACCCAAGATGTGGATCTTTCCACACAAGAGTCACTAGAGAGGGAGGGATAAAATAAAGACAGCCAATTCCTGCTGAAAATAATCCACACCCAAAATAAAGTTTAACAAAAAACATAAGCAGAAGATTCAAACTGAAACCGCTGCCTGAAGAACTTTTCTACCAAAAACTGCTTCAGAAGAAGAAAATACATCAAAATGGTAGAATTTAGTAAAAGTATGCAAAGAAGACCAAGTTGCTGCTTTGCAGATCTGGTCAACCGAAGCTTCATTCCTAAACGCCCAGGAAGTAGATACTGACCTAGTAGAATGAGCTGTAATTCTTTGAGGCGGAGTTTTACCCGACTCAACATAGGCAAGATGAATTAAAGATTTCAACCAAGATGCCAAAGAAATGGCAGAAGCTTTCTGGCCTTTCCTAGAACCAGAAAAGATAACAAATAGACTAGAAGTCTTACGGAAAGATTTCGTAGCTTCAACATAATATTTCAAAGCTCTAACAACATCCAAAGAATGCAATGATTTCTCCTTAGAATTCTTAGGATTAGGACATAATGAAGGAACCACAATTTCTCTACTAATGTTGTTGGAATTCACAACTTTAGGTAAAAATTCAAAAGAAGTTCGCAACACCGCCTTATCCTGATGAAAAATCAGAAAAGGAGACTCACACGAAAGAGCAGATAATTCAGAAACTCTTCTAGCAGAAGAGATGGCCAAAAGGAACAAAACTTTCCAAGAAAGCAATTTAATGTCCAATGAATGCATAGGTTCAAACGGAGGAGCTTGAAGAGCTCCCAGAACCAAATTCAAACTCCAAGGAGGAGAAATTGACTTAATGACAGGTTTTATACGAACCAAAGCTTGTACAAAACAATGAATATCAGGAAGAATAGCAATCTTTCTGTGAAAAAGAACAGAAAGAGCAGAGATTTGTCCTTTCAAAGAACTTGCGGACAAACCCTTATCCAAACCATCCTGAAGAAATTGTAAAATTCTCGGTATTCTAAAAGAATGCCAAGAAAAATGATGAGAAAGACACCATGAAATATAAGTCTTCCAGACTCTATAATATATCTCTCGAGATACAGATTTACGAGCCTGTAACATAGTATTAATCACGGAGTCAGAGAAACCTCTATGACCAAGAATCAAGCGTTCAATCTCCATACCTTTAAATTTAAGGATTTCAGATCCGGATGGAAAAAAGGACCTTGTGACAGAAGGTCTGGTCTTAACGGAAGAGTCCATGGCTGGCAAGATGCCATCCGGACAAGATCCGCATACCAAAACCTGTGAGGCCATGCCGGAGCTATTAGCAGAACAAACGAGCATTCCCTCAGAATCTTGGAGATTACTCTTGGAAGAAGAACTAGAGGCGGAAAGATATAGGCAGGATGATACTTCCAAGGAAGTGATAATGCATCCACTGCCTCCGCCTGAGGATCCCGGGATCTGGACAGATACCTGGGAAGTTTCTTGTTTAGATGAGAGGCCATCAGATCTATCTCTGGGAGCCCCCACAATTGAACAATCTGAAGAAATACCTCTGGGTGAAGAGACCATTCGCCCGGATGCAACGTTTGGCGACTGAGATAATCCGCTTCCCAATTGTCTACACCTGGGATATGAACCGCAGAGATTAGACAGGAGCTGGATTCCGCCCAAACCAAAATTCGAGATACTTCTTTCAAAGCCAGAGGACTGTGAGTCCCTCCTTGATGATTGATGTATGCCACAGTTGTGACATTGTCTGTCTGAAAACAAATGAACGATTCTCTCTTCAGAAGAGGCCAAAACTGAAGAGCTCTGAAAATTGCACGGAGTTCCAAAATATTGATCGGTAATCTCACCTCCTGAGATTCCCAAACTCCTTGTGCCGTCAGAGATCCCCACACAGCTCCCCAACCTGTGAGACTTGCATCTGTTGAAATTACAGTCCAGGTCGGAAGAACAAAAGAAGCCCCCTGAATTAAACGATGGTGATTTGTCCACCACGTTAGAGAGTGTCGAACAATCGGTTTTAAAGATATTAATTGAGATATCTTCGTGTAATCCCTGCACCATTGGTTCAGCATACAGAGCTGAAGAGGTCGCATGTGAAAACGAGCAAAGGGGATCGCGTCCGATGCAGCAGTCATAAGACCTAGAATTTCCATGCATAAGGCTACCGAAGGGAATGATTGTGACTGAAGGTTTCGACAAGCTGTAATCAATTTTAGACGTCTCTTGTCTGTTAAAGACAGAGTCATGGACACTGAATCTATCTGGAAACCCAGAAAGGTTACCCTTGTTTGAGGAATCAAAGAACTTTTTGGTAAATTGATCCTCCAACCATGATCTTGAAGAAACAACACAAGTCGATTCGTATGAGACTCTGCTAAATGTAAAGACGGAGCAAGTACCAAGATATCGTCCAAATAAGGAAATACCACAATACCCTGTTCTCTGATTACAGACAGAAGGGCACCGAGAATCTTTGTGAAAATTCTTGGAGCTGTAGCAAGGCCAAACGGTAGAGCCACAAATTGGTAATGCTTGTCTAGAAAAGAGAATCTCAGGAACTGATAATGATCTGGATGAATCGGAATATGCAGATATGCATCCTGTAAATCTATTGTGGACATATAATTCCCTTGCTGAACAAAAGGCAATATAGTCCTTACAGTTACCATCTTGAACGTTGGTATCCTTACATAACGATTCAATAATTTTAGATCCAGAACTGGTCTGAAGGAATTCTCCTTCTTTGGTACAATGAAGAGATTTGAATAAAACCCCATCCCCTGTTCCGGAACTGGAACTGGCATAATTACTCCAGCCAACTCTAGATCTGAAACACAATTCAGAAATGCTTGAGCTTTCACTGGATTTACTGGGACATGGGAAAGAAAAAATCTCTTTGCAGGAGGTCTCAACTTGAAACCAATTCTGTACCCTTCTGAAACAATGTTCTGAATCCAAAGATTGTGAACAGATTTGATCCAAATTTCTTTGAAAAAACGTAACCTGCCCCCTACCAGCTGAACTGGAATGAGGGCCGTACCTTCATGTGAACTTAGAAGCAGGCTTTGCCTTTCTAGCAGGCTTGGATTTATTCCAGACTGGAGATGGTTTCCAAACTGAAACTGCTCCTGAGGACGAAGGATCAGGCTTTTGTTCTTTGTTGAAACGAAAGGAACGAAAACGATTGTTAGCCCTGTTTTTACCTTTAGATTTTTTATCCTGTGGTAAAAAAGTTCCTTTCCCACCAGTAACAGTTGAAATAATAGAATCCAACTGAGAACCAAATAATTTGTTTCCCTGGAAAGAAATGGAAAGTAGAGTTGATTTAGAAGCCATATCAGCATTCCAAGTCTTAAGCCATAAAGCTCTTCTGGCTAAGATAGCCAGAGACATAAATCTAACATCAACTCTAATAATATCAAAAATGGCATCACAGATGAAATTATTAGCATGCTGGAGAAGAATAATAATATCATGAGAATCACGATTTGTTACTTGTTGCGCTAGAGTTTCCAACCAAAAAGTTGAAGCTGCAGCAACATCAGCCAATGATATAGCAGGTCTAAGAAGATTACCTGAACATAGATAAGCTTTTCTTAGAAAAGATTCAATTTTTCTATCTAAAGGATCCTTAAACGAGGTACCATCTGACGTAGGAATGGTAGTACGTTTAGCAAGGGTAGAAATAGCCCCATCAACTTTAGGGATTTTGTCCCAAAATTCTAACCTGTCAGGCGGAACAGGATATAATTGCTTAAAACGTTTAGAAGGAGTAAATGAATTACCCAATTTATCCCATTCTTTAGCAATTACTGCAGAAATAGCATTAGGAACAGGAAAGACTTCTGGAATAACCGCAGGAGCTTTAAAAACCTTATCCAAACGTATAGAATTAGTATCAAGAGGACTAGAATCCTCTATTTCTAAAGCAATTAGTACTTCTTTAAGTAAAGAGCGAATAAATTCCATCTTAAATAAATATGAAGATTTATCAGCATCAATCTCTGAGACAGAATCCTCTGAACTAGAAGAGTCCAAAGAATCAGAATGATGGTGTTCATTTAAAAATTCATCTGTAGAGAGAGAAGATTTAAAAGACTTTTTACGTTTACTAGAAGGAGAAATAACAGACAAAGCCTTCTTTATGGATTCAGAAACAAAATCTCTTATGTTATCAGGAACATTCTGCACCTTAGATGTTGAGGGAACTGCAACAGGCAATGGTACATCACTAAAGGAAATATTATCTGCTTTAACAAGTTTGTCATGACAATTAATACAAACAACAGCTGGAGAAATAGCTACCAAAAGTTTACAGCAGATACACTTAGCTTTGGTAGATCCAGCAGGCAGTGGTTTTCCTGTAGTATCTTCTGGCTCAGATGCAACGTGAGACATCTTGCAATATGTAAGAGAAAAAACAACATATAAAGCAAAATAAATCAAATTCCTTATAAGACAGTTTCAGGAATGGGAAAAAAATGCCAAACATCAAGCTTCTAGCAACCAGAAGCAAATGAAAATGAGACTGAAATAATGTGGAGACAAAAGCGACGCCCATATTTTTTGGCGCCAAATAAGACGCCCACATTATTTGGCGCCTAAATGCTTTTGGCGCCAAAAATGACGCCACATCCGGAACGCCGACATTTTTGGCGCAAAATAACGTCAAAAAATGACGCAACTTCCGGCGACACGTATGACGCCGGAAACGGAAATGAATTTTTGCGCCAAAAAAATCCGCGCCAAAAATGACGCAATAAAATGAAGCATTTTCAGCCCCCGCGAGCCTAACAGCCCACAGGGAAAAAAGTCAAATTGATGAGGTAAGACAAAATATGATAATTTAAAGCATAATCCCAAATATGAAACTGACTGTCTGGAAATAAGGAAAGTTGAACATTCTGAGTCAAGGCAAATAAATGTTTGAATACATATATTTAGAACTTTATAAATAAAGTGCCCAACCATAGCTTAGAGTGTCACAGAAAATAAGACTTACTTACCCCAGGACACTCATCTACATGTTTGTAGAAAGCCAAACCAGTACTGAAACGAGAATCAGTAGAGGAAATGGTAAATATAAGAGTATATCGTCGATCTGAAAAGGGAGGTAAGAGATGAATCTCTACGACCGATAACAGAGAACCTTATGAAATAGACCCCGTAGAAGGAGATCACTGCATTCAATAGGCAATACTCTCCTCACATCCCTCTGACATTCACTGCACGCTGAGAGGAAAACCGGGCTCCAACTTGCTGCGGAGCGCATATCAACGTAGAATCTAGCACAAACTTACTTCACCACCTCCCTTGGAGGCAAAGTTTGTAAAACTGATTTGTGGGTGTGGTGAGGGGTGTATTTATAGGCATTTTAAGGTTTGGGAAACTTTGCCCCTCCTGGTAGGAATGTATATCCCATACGTCACTAGCTCATGGACTCTTGTTAATTACATGAAAGAAATAAGACTTACTTACCCCAGGACACTCATCTACATGTTTGTAGAAAGCCAAACCAGTACTGAAACGAAAATCAGCAGAGGAAATGGTATATATATAAGAGTATATCGTCGATCTGAAAAGGGAGGTAAGAGATGAATCTCTACGACCGATAACAGAGAACCTATGAAATAGACCCCGTAGAAGGAGATCATTGAATTCAAACAGGCAATACTCTCCTCACATCCCTCTGACATTCACTGCACACTGAGAGGAAAACCGGGCTCCAACCTGCTGCGGAGCGCATATCAACGTAGAATCTAGCACAAACTTACTTCACCACCTCCATAGGAGGCAAAGTTTGTAAAACGGATTTGTGGGTGTGGTGAGGGGTGTATTTGTAGGCATTTTGAGGTTTGGGAAACTTTGCCCCTCCTGGTAGGAATGTATATCCCATACATCACTAGCTCATGGACTCTTGCTAATTACATGAAAGAAATTGATATTTAACCTTTTAGGCTACCTGTATATTGTGTTCGTAACATTAAGAAAAATAACATTGTGATGGAACTTATGTTCTTTCTTTCTGAAGTTTATAATCTGATACTTTAAAAACAAAAACAAAACAAAAACAACATATTACTATTAAAGGGACAGTCAACACCAGGATTTTTGTTGTTTTAAAAGATAGATAATCCCTTAATTACCCATTCCCCAGTTTTGCATAACCAACACAATTATAATACACATTTTACCTCTGTTATTACCTTGTATCTAAACCTCTGCAGACTTCCCCCTTATTTCAGTTCTTTTGACAGACTTGCATTTTAGCCAATCAGTGCTCACTCCTCTGTAAATTCACGTACATGAGCTCACTGTTATCGATATGAAACACATTAACTAATGCCCTCTAGTGGTGAAAAACTGTCAAAATGTATTTAGATTAGAGGTGGCCTTCAAGGTCTAAGAAATGAGCATATGAACCTCCTAGATTTAGTATTCAACTAAGAATACCAAAAGAACAAAGGAAAATTGGTGATAAAAGTAAAAAGGGTAGTTGTTTAAAATAACATGCCCTATTTGAATCATGAGTCAAGTTTTTTTTTGGACTTGACTGTCCCTTTAAATTAGAATACCCCTTTACATTTTGATCAATGTGATCAGAAAAATAAACAGAGAAAAACTTAAATTATGCTTACCTGATAATTTTCTTTTCTTCAGATGGAAAGAGTCCACAGCTGCATTCATTACTTTTGGGAATTCAGAACCTGGCCACCAGGAGGAGGCAAAGACACCCCAGCCAAAGGCTTAAATACTCCTCCCACTTGCCTCATTCCCCAATCATTCTGCCGAGGAACAAGAAAAAGTAAAAGAAACATCAGAGTGAAAAGGTGCCAGAAGAACAAAAATAACAGACGCCCCACAGAAAAAATACGGCCGGGGAGCTGTGGTCTCTTTCCATCTGAAGAAAAGAAAATGATCAGGTAAGCATAATTTAAGTTTTTCTTTATAAATGGAAAGAGTCCACAGCTGCATTCATTAGTTTTGGGAAAACAATACCCAAGCTATAGAGGACACTGAATTCAAAAATGGGAGGGTACAAGAGGTGGCCCATTATGAGGGCACCAGGCCTGAAAACCCCTACCAAACAAAATCCTGCTTCGACCGAAGCTGAGAACAACTTTGGAAAAAAAAAAGAAAAAGCCCAAGGACACTGACCCGCAGATAGTCCACAGCAGTCGGTCTCCAAAAAAACACACCCCTTACTAAAAAAAAGGGAACAAACTATCGTATTCTTCCACAAAGAAGAAAAGGCACGGAGAAAACATGATTGCACTTGTAAAGCGTGGCTAATCCCCTGTAAGGGACTCAAGGCGCTGCTCATTTTATCAACCTCAAAAGGAGGAAAGGCTGAGTAGACCTCGCCGGGGATCAAACTTGCAACCCTCAATTTGCTACAGTGCAGAGTAGCCACAGTACATTAGAATGCTGGGCTAGCTTCCAGCTAGCATAAGGAACTTCCAGAAAAAAACCCTGAAAAGGGCACAACTAAATGGTCTTAAAGGTCCTAAATAAAAACACAGAGCAAAAACCCGAGAAACTGGGTCAGGCTAACAGAGACCCAACCAGTCTCATAGAAACAAGGGGAGGCAACGCCCATTCCCCAGAAATACAGAAACCACTGGATAAGGCCGGGAGTCTGAAACAGAGAGAGGATCTTCCCCTAACACAGTGCAACCGCACTCTAGAAGCAACTGAAGACGAAGGTCCCCAAGTCGCAAGAAGGTATCTTAGAATAAAGAAATATTAAGAACAAAACCTCGTGCAGCAAGCTAAGATAGGTCTGACGAACAACACCTGAAGCAAAAACACTGCACGCTGCAGTCATCTAAAAATGACTCTGAAACTTAAATACTTGCAGGGCAAGTAGAAAGCAGCTGAAGATAGGATCCTTCAGATTGCTAAGTATCCACTAACCAGCAGATAACGTCACAGGCTATCTAAAAGCCGCAAGTCCTTCCCAAAAATCTTGAATGTGGAGAAAGGAGAAACCTCAAAAAGGTTTACTGTACCTCGAATGCTCCGAGGACGAAATAGCAGAGCAACAGATCTCAGATCCTGCTCCAACACCAGACCAGCCCAAGCGACAGACATGTCTGATAGACAGGGGGACAGAAAGACTCCAACCACAAGCCCCCAGGGAATGGAAGAAAAAAGGGGGACTCACCCACCCCAACAGAGCTCGGGTGCCAACCCAATCTGCTCCTCCAAAATAAGGCACTCCCAAGGAGAACCACCCTAGGACCTGGAACAGTGAAAAGTGCGATAGATCCGTAGGAAGACCTGTCACAACTTTCTTGGACAGTCTCTACGTAGAGAGATCAATTTCCAACAGGTGGAACAGAGACCACAGAGCAGCAGATGCTGCCCCTTACAGAAATAAGCCACCTAATCCAACCTCCTACACACTGGGCAGGACAAAGACCCTCCAGAGAGAGGAAACCCAAACTCATAAGGAAGATAAACTATCCCCTCCAAATGGAATGGCACAGATAAGAACAGCGTACATGCCCACAAGACACAAGTCAGGCCTTAAAGTTTATAAACCAGTACCCGAAGGTGGATGTGAACTCTGGCCTACCTGCTTGCAAGCCCAATGAGCTTGCCCCTATGTCCAGGAAAAAAACTGGGTCGTCCCGAACCAGTCCACCGGATCATAAGTCTCCAGACATCCAAGAAGGATCCAAGACAAGAACTCCGGACCTGAGACCCAGAATCGTCCTAGAACGAACACCCTCAAGGAACAAAAGAAACCCCATCTGAAGCAATCAGACCTCACAGGGGATGAGAACCGGGAAACCCAGAGAATGGGTACAGGATTAAATCGTAATTCCCAGCCCAAAGGGAAGAGAACACCCTTAGCTGGAGGTCAACACCCCCCAGCAAGGTACTAGGCCAAGACAAAGTCACACAATTTCTCTAGAGCCCAAAGGCCCCAAGGGCAGCACTAAGGGAAATGAAAACGAGAACAGAGTCACCCGAAAGAGAGTAGAAAGAAAGGCTTGTCTCCATAATCCTTTCAGATTAACGTTCCAGAGGACCACACCCAAGGGAGAAGAATGCAAAGCATCCCAAACCCAGGCAGAAAAACATCCCATAAGCAAAAAGCTTGGAAAAAGAGACAACACCTCCTATCGTCCCTAATATGGAGACGACTAACTCCCGAAGGAAGACAGAGCCTCACGGCCTTCACTTCCTAATTAAGCTGCTAAAAAAACTGGACGAAGTCCAGAGAAACTCGACCCAAAAGAAGAGAACCTCTAAAAGGAACAAGTCCTAAAAGGACATTTCCAAAGAGACCATGAAAGGCAAAACCGTAAGAATGGCGGTATGAAGGACCTAAATCCTCCAAGCCTCCAACCCACAACGGGAAGGAACACCCTAGTTCCCGAAAAATTTGGAAATGACTGAGCATGTAATAGCGGATCTCAATGGAGTCCCGGCCCACTAGATTGAAAGGTGAATGAGGACTGAACCAATCCCCCATGCCCCTAAGCAACCACGGACCCTCAAGTCCTCTCAGGATGCTAGTTGAAACTTGTAAAATAAAACAAGACAACCACACAAATCATCTTGTGATCACTAGGCGCCCTCACCGGACCAACCGGACATAAAAAAGGTGCCACGTGTCTGAACTAGGCCTCAAGGACAGAAGGATTTGTACCCAGTCAGGACCAGCCTGAAACCAAGGGCCACAGCACTGTCAAGGCCACATAAAGTCTCACCCGATGATGGAGGGATAAAGAACAGTCAGACAGACTTTTGTAAACAGTGTGACCACAAAATCGCGAGTATCAATTCCAGAGAGGAAAGTTCCCGAAGGAAACATCACACCACAACATGAGCTTTAGACCAAATAAAAATCATCCTCACCAGAAAATAAAAGATAAGGCAACCCGATGGTTATCGCCCAGGAAGAACAGATAGAGCAGCAGGACCAGCCCAACAGGGGTCCAGGGTCCAAGACTTCCAAGCTCAGAACTGGAAAAGGATACACAAATAACAGACTATAAGAAGATTACTTCATCCCCTTATGTCTATGTATGCAAGCCAGTCAAAGAGTAAGACTGAGAATCTCCAGACCCATTAAGAGTGGGATCCTCCAGCAACGCCAAAAACGTGCCTAAGTAGAACAGGAAGGCGTGCCAGTATATAACGAAAGGTGCATCATACCTCCGCCGGGACAAAAGGAAACACCGGTCCCGAAGGTTGACCCCCTGAGGCCTCAGGGGCAGTCGCTAACCCGGAAGGCTGAACTGGGCCAGGCGATCCCACGCCTGACGAGCCCCGGTTAACAAAACACGGACAATATCGTAAGCACACTCACGGGAGGTGCAGATGCGCGAACGTCAAAGATATGGCCATGCGGAACCGTGTCGTAACCTCTAGTGGGAACAGGCCACACTCCCTAGAAAGGATATGTAGCGTTTGGGTTACCTGCATGCGTAGTAAGAGTAAATGGTAGGGATCTTGTCTCGTGAGAAATAGAATCCCCAGAGACGTATGGCTCAGTGGGCACCTGATTCCCTGATCCCGAGGAACAGAGCACTCTAAAACGGCATTCAGAACATAACTGATGGGCATGTATCACCTGGGCCAATTCATATGCTTCGCAAGAAGTATCCAGAGAACCAGATACCAGCGGACCAGGATTTCTCTGTCGCCACGCGGTCAGGAAAACAGAAATGGAGTCACAAGATAAACCGCGCAGTCCATGCAAAAGCGCGCCCGACTGAAAAAAGTCACGTCACTAGACATAGACCGTTATGTTCCAAAATAGCCATGAGACAGAATCACATAAACATGATTATACACCTCCCTGTTCAATAATCCCCCTCAGGAGATATGAACCCTTGATTCCTAGATACAAAAAGGAGCCTCACTGAGACCCTATGTTAAAGTTATCCCTGAAAGGTTGTAGTCCCTCTTGGATAAACAGTTGAAATTACAATACATCCATGATGAAAGTAAAATGAAACAATCTTACCGGAATCTACACCGTGGAACAGGAACACGGCCCTTCAAGTGTGACAGAGTAGCATTGCTTCTGCCATGGACTTGAGAGAAAAAAGCAGGCAGCAAAACTTGACAACGCTGATTGCTTGTGGAGCTGTTAATATGAGTCGGGATGGTTTCACAGAAAGACTCTCCCTGCATCTACGGACTCAAACTTTCACCCATGCTCTCACTAAGAGGCTGACAGGACTACTTAAAACTCTAGTCCCATGCCGAAGAGTACTACCCGCCATAAGAGACTATCGAAAACTTCTGACACTTCTCTGCCAACCTCCTGGGATGAAAGGCAAAGAATGACTGGGGGATAGGGGAGTGGGATGAAATTTTAAGCCTTTGGCTGGGGTGTCTTTGCCTCCTCCTGGTGGCTAGGTTCTGAATTCCCAAAAGTAATGAATGCAGCTGTGGACTCTTTCCATTTATGAAGAAAACATAAATTATGCTTACCTGATAATTTTCTTTTCTTCTGACGGGAAGAGTCCACAGCTGCATTCATTACTTTTTGGAAATACAGAACCTGGCCACCAGGAGGAGGCAAAGACACCCCCAGCCAAAGGCTTAAATACCTCTCCCACTCCCCTCATCCCCCAGTCATTCTGCCAAGGAAACAAGGAACAGTAGGAGAAATATCAGGGTGAAAAAAGGTGCAAGAAGAAAAAAAAATTACTGCCGCCTCATAGATACTGGAGCTGTGGACTCTTCCCGTCAGAAGAAAAGAAAATTATCAGGTAAGCATAATTTATGTTTTTCTTCTTAAATGGGAAGAGTCCACAGCTGCATTCATTACTTTTGGGAAAACCATACCCAAGCTAGAGGACACTGAATGCAAACAACGGGTGGGTCCCCTTCCCACCGAAGAGAAGGACAGACTCTAGAAGAAAACGATCAACAATGCATAGATTACCCAATCCCAACCTTCCCTCTAGGGTAATGGTCCCAGTCCAAAGGCTAGTCAAAGACAAGAGTCCCAGACCTCTGGAAGAAAAAGGATGGATCTACGAGGAGCAAAGCCCCCGAGTAGAACTCTGACCACTACTACAAACGGCATGCTACCGTGAGTCAGGACAGACTTTGTGCTCAGGTACGAGACCACCTACACTGCTGTCTTCCCTAAAGAGGAACACTTCCCAAGGGAAGAGGGTTTCAAACCCCCAGCATCTAAATATCAGAATCCAACATTTAACAGGAGCCCAATCAGGGTCCAAACCCCCAGCCTCCTGCTGCAGGAACAGTGGAACCATATACTACTCCACATCTCTCTTTCCAAGATTCTAAAATGCAAGAAGGGAAAAAACCCTTACAAGGCAAGAAACAAGGACCCACAGGTCACCACAGATACTAATGTAACTCCGAATCAGGAGAACCCATCCCCCACTCTAGGAGAGAAGGGGACTAAAGCAATGGAAACCACCCTACCACAGAGGCAAAACTCCTCAGCCATATCGCCAACCCAGTTGAAAGACATCTGGAGTCTACAAGGAACATCAAATGCGCCAGAAGACCAGTAGAGACCTAGAAACTAAGCCACAGGCAGATAGGCATCTCCCAAGAGAAACAGAGCCCCGCCCCCCTCAGAGAGGCACACAGGACCACAAACACCTAAGGAGAGACCGAACCGTCCACATCCAAGCCAGGGAGAGACATGGTCCTAGGCCAGAGTCCTCGAAAAACAGAATCAATCGAAAGATTTAACTTCCTGAGGAACCCTAAGCTGTCTCCTATGATTAGGAGCGCACCATCTCAAGTCCTTAGACTTGGCGATCTAGCAACAGCCTCAAACCCAAGAGTCTGAAAGAACTCCTGAACAGTTTAAGAATTTGTCACCTGGTGCTCCTGGATCGCAAGGAAAAATCTCGTAGACAAGCATAACCACGTGTTACACACGCTGGCAAGGTAACAACCAACACCTGAAGGTGAATGTGAACCCTGGACCTTGCTTGCCAACCCAGAGAGTTAGACGTAAGCCCCCTCCATGAAGCCCCTAACAGAGCATCGAGGATAAATGTGCAACTACCTGACCCCAGAAGGGCGACCGTCTATAACCGACTTTGGCTCTTCACTGTTAGGCCCCAAGGCTAGATTTGCAATGAGGACACAGATAACCCCCAAACGTCTAAGACCATGATCAGACCAAGGGTATTATATGGAAGAGACAACAGCCAGAGATCCTTGCAGGATCGAGCTTCCAAAAACCCCTTTAACAGGGTAAAACCTGGAAGCACTCCACCTCTTAGAGTAACGCAACTCTGAGCAAAGGAAGAACGACAAGCCCGTGCTTCCAGGCCAGATGACCCACCCAAGGCGGGAAGGATGGAGACTCCGACACCACAAAAAAATGTTTATAAGGCTAAAGAGTCAGCATCCGTAAGAACCTCAAGTGAAGACGCAAATCGTTCACCACTCGGAACACTAGACCATATAGGTCACTCACATCTCCCAACTCCAAAGGAATTGAAACTCTGGTTCTGAGTCCCCAGGGACCTGAAAGAACCATGATGATGTCTGAAAAGACAGATTCGTATCCCAGGCGAGTAGCCAGAAAAAGCCAACCTTAGATTGGCACACACAACCCTTCATTCAGAGGCGTTTTATCTACACACTAGGCCTCATACTTCGAAATAGGATCAGAGCCCGGAGTCCATATTAATAGGCCAAGTGACATTCAGAATCCAACAGGATTAAATCAGCATCACGAGGGTGACATGAACCCAGGTAATAGCAGAAAAGCGTCCGACCAGTACCTGCCTGGTATAAGGACACTCCAAAAATGTCCAAGGTCCAAGAAAATTCGACCCGAAGGTTCGATAAATGAACTAGAAAACATAATTCTATTATTCAAAAAGTGCGCAACTTCCGTGGAAATGCCCATGCGACCACAAAACCGCAAGTATCGGTTCTAGAGAAGAACGTTTTCCAAAACGGAAATCTAACAGACATGAGCTTAAGAAAAACAACAAACACATCCATCCAGATTAAAAATAAAAGGAAGGCAGCACCCATCGGGTGAACGCCCAAGGTGAATGAGAACGCCAACGGGACCAGCCTATCAGAGGCCCCATTCACCCAAGCTCAGAACTGGAACCGAAACATAAAGAAAAAATAAAACTAAGACATTAAGGAGATTGGCTTCATCCCCAAACGTTGCATCCAATGCCTCAGATCCCTCGGCCCACTAGGACTTGGATCCTCTAACATTGCCAAAACGTGCCTTAAAAGAACACGAAGACGTGCCAACCTATAACGGAAGGCAAAATCATCCCTCGTCAGATCAACGAAAGACCCTGAGGTTGTGGCCCCTGAAGTCTCAGAGGCCAACGCCTACCTAGGAGGTCGAACTGAATCAGGCGTTCCCACGCCCGACGGGCCCTGGTTAACAGAACACGTATCTTAGAAATACTTCACTTGGGAGATATAAATGAGTCAGCGCCATAGAAATGGCCATGCAGAACAGTGCCATAACCTCTGGAGGAAACATGCCACCCTCCGGAGAGGGAGTAAAGGCCATAGGGACACCTGCTTGCGTAGCCAAGAAAAAGTCTGGGGCACGCACCTCACGGAACATGGAAACCTCCGAGACGGATGGCTCAACGCACTCTAAGCTCCCTGATTCGGAAGAAGAGAGTACTCTAGAAAGGCAATCGGAACATAACTGATGGGAATTGATTATCCGGGCAATTTCATATTCATCACAAGACTCATTCTCCGTATCGGAGACATCCGTGTCTAAAATATCAGAATCCTCCATAATCTTGGGATTACAAAAATGACAAAAACTAACTGGCACCCTCTTTACACCCTCAATGGCTGGGGCACTCACCACCTCATGTGAACCAGACAACCTACGAGCTAGACTCTCTCTGTTGCACACAGTCAGCATACGGAAGTGAGAAACAAACGTAACCGCACCCGTCACAAGGAGCACTGTGCCAGTCCCAAAAAGGGTGTGCAATCTCGAGAGATTGGGTCATTAAGATAAGGCCGTTATGTTCCGTAAAAGCCGTGAGCCTAAATATTGCTACACATTCGCAGATAGAACCATATAACAAACATGATTAAAGTCTCCCCCTGTTCAATAACCCCCCTCAGGAGATATTAACCCATGATTCCACTGGGACCCTACCTTATTTCGTTAACGTTACATTCACATATCGAAATAAAATGAAACGATCTTACCGGAATCTACGCCGTGGAACAGGAACACGGCCCTTCAAGTGTGACAGATAGCCTCACTTCTGATATAGACTTGAGTGAGTAAAGGTAGGCAGCGAAACTCGTCAACGCTGATTACCAAGGAGCTGTTAATATGAGTAGGGATGGTTTTGAAGGAAAACTCTCCCTGCATCTCCGGACTCTAACTTTCATCCATGTTTTCACTGAGAGGCTGACAGGATTACTTAAAACTCCAGTCCCGTTGCAAAGAGTACTACCCTCTATCTCGAACTTCTGACACTTCTCTGCCAACCTTCTGTGACGAAAGGCAAAGAATGACTGGGGGATGAGGGGATGAGGGGAGTGGGGGAGGTATTTAAGCCTTTGGCTGAGGTGTCTTTGCCTTCTCCTGGTGGCCAGGTTCTGTATTTCCCAAAAGTAATGAATGCAGCTGTGGACTCTTTCCGTTTAAGAAGAAAATGTAAATATTTGAAATGAATACATTTAACACATAATAATATGAATTTTTCTTACCTTTTGCCTCTCTTGTCTCTGAGATCCCTATAAACGTCATTGCTTCCAACTATTGCACCTGTAGATCCAGCGTAAGAGTTGGGTCCTGATGATAAAAATCAATTGCCAGAAAAAGGTTATAAAGATTTGAAATTATTTTTCCTGAGACACAATATCTAATTACCCATTAATATAAATACATTGTACTATTAGGATTTGTCTAAAAATTGGGAACATGCATATTTTTTACATTAATACAGCATTACACGTGGTTCCGTTAAAATTAAACTAAAAGGCAAAGTGTATTTAGTTGTAGGGAATCATAAAACATTTTAAAGCAAGGTCTACATGTGAATGTTTTGGGCTATGAATTAATTGTTTTTTTTTTATTGGTAATTCTCAGTTGTTGTTTTTTTTGACTACCAAATCTGTAACATGTAATGCTGCTTAATATTTTAACATTGCCAAAGTGTGAGTTAATTGCAAGCATGCAAAGCTATTTGCAACATGCCAAATTAAAATCAATATTTTGTACCAATGACGTTAGACACATAAGTGTCCAATAGTTCTGCACACACAAACCTAACCAGTAAGATTAATAAATAAGCTTGTTTTAACGTTTTCAACCTGTTATAGCTTAAAGGGACACTAAACCCATTTTTTTCTATCATGATTCAGACAGAACATGCAATCTTAAGCTACTTTCTAATTTACTCCTATTATCAAATTTTTCTTCGTTCTCTTGGTATCTTAATTTGAAAAAGCGGGAATGAAGGCTTTGGAACCAGCACAGTTTAGGTTCAGCACTTGGGTTGCGCTTGCTGATTGGATAGCTAAATGTAGTCACCAATCAACAAGTACTATCCAGTGTTCTGAACAAAAAATGGGCCAGCTCCAACGCTTTCATTCCTGCTTTTTCATATAAAGCTACCAAGAGAATGAAAGAAAAATTAAGAGGAAGTAAATTTAAAAATTGCTTAAAATTGCCTGCTCTATCTGAATCATGAAAGAAGAAATGTGGGTTCAATATCCCTTCAAACATGTATCTTGCCTTTCTTGAGCATTGGAATATTTTTTTAGAGTATATGTAAAAATATGCAATAAAATATAAGAATTGTACAGTTTTCTAACAATCTTTTAGCTCCTGAGGTTCTTCAATCTTATTTATTTGTTTATCCACCACCATGGTCTTCACTATAGAACACCTGAATCCATGAGAAATGATCAGAAATAACTAAAATTATAAAGTCATAAAATAATCTGTAGATAGGGAGCCACCTATAGAAACAACATATAGTGATATAGGTTAAAAAATAACTTCATGCTAGAAGATAACTTGATTATGAAACTCATATAAATGAGGATCATCAGAAATTAAATCCCAAAAAGGCAGTATTCTGAGTGGTTCAAAAATGAGTAATCAAAGCGTTTCTGTACTAGGTTAAAATATTCACCTCTTGGATTTAATCTAATTATTCAAATTTTTAAGATCATATTCTCAAAGCTAGGAAAAAATTAAAACGTGCAACTTCAAGATGCTTACACTGAAATTCTTCATATGTATCATGTAGGAACTTATAAATGTAATATACTTTAACGGACTCTATGACTGCCAGACTATATAAAAGATAAAGAAGAATCCAAAAAGAGTTTTGCTTTTTTGATGGATGGCTTCTATGTTGTACCAAGAAAAAAAAATGTATTTAAACTATTTAAAAATGGATGTCACTAAACATCTGTTTAAACAGATGGCTATAAATGCTTAGAATTTAAATTTGCTTTTAAAAAAGTGCAATATTTTTGGAGGATGGGCTGCCTTTTTTAAAAAAAAAAAAGAAAAAAAGTTGGTTACACCAGAAAAAAACCTCCAAAAACTGCTGACCGATGTGCAAAGAATTTTTTTTCCACACGTCAAATGGTTTGACAGTTCAGGTACACTACTTATTTAGAGCAATCCCGATTACTTCTGTTTAAGAATGTTTTTGCTCTCGCTCGATAGAAAGTTGGGCCAGGAATAAGCATAAGCATGTTATACATAGGTTAATGCACACAACGGAGAAAGATTAATGCAGGAATGGAATGCTTCATGTCTTGGGTATGCAAAATAAAATGGCATAAGTAACAATAACACTGACTTAAAACAAAGCATAAGATATAATAGACTATAAAAAGGGATGATTTGCTATGGTAAGTCTGGTACAGTTTTTGCTTAAGAAAGGGCCATTATACACAAATGTTTAAACACTTGAAAGTGATGCAGCATAGCTGTAAAAAGCTGATGTTCTCCTGAACATCTCTATGTAAAAAAGAAAGATATTTTACCTCAAAAGTTCCTCAGTAGCCACCTCCCATTGTAAAGGATTTCTAAGCAGCATTTTAGTGTGTCCTAGGACAGCAGAAGGGATGAGCATTGTGCACTCTCATATTATTTCACCAATCAGGTAAAGGAAGCTTACAATGAAATCTCATGAGAGTTAAGTCAAATCTCATGAGATCACAGTAAGAGTTCATGACCTCAGCACTGCTGATGCTGATTGGCTGCTGTTCATTTCTTCATTTTTTTTTTTTATCTGCAGCTGGGAGCAGGTGAAGTATAACTTTTTACACAGAACTTACTCTGCTGAGTTGAGGAGATTGTGAGGTAAAATATCTTCCTTTTTTATATAGAGATGCTCAGGTGATATTTTCCTGTCAGCTTTTTACAGTTATACTGCATCAGTTTCAAGTGATTTAGCATATGAGTATTATGTCCCTTTAACATTTGCCCCATGAAACTGATATAGAATCCAATTAACATTTTATCCAAACTGGTATCTTCTATACATTTCAGATGATCTGGTTATACTCTTTTTATATAATATTTTTATGCTATCAAAAATCCAGATTATTTATTGAAAAAACATATCAAACCAATGCAGCATTTCTAAACATAAAAATAACCTAGACCTGAACAAATTTATAAATACTGCATGGATTATAAAACTATGTTCAAGGAATAGTCTACTTGAAATGTATTATTGTTTAAAAATACAGATAACCCCTTGTTATCTAAGCCTCTGCAGACTGCCCCCTTATCTCAGTTCTTTTGACAGACATGGATTTTAGCCAATCAGTGCTGAGCACAATGTTATCTATATGACACACATGAACTAGCAGCAAATAAAAGTGAAAAACTATTAAAAACATAATTTATGTAAGAACTTACATGATAAATTCATTTCTTTCATATTAGCAAGAGTCCATGAGCTAGTGACGTATGGGATACACATTCCCACCAGGAGGGGCAAAGTCTCCCAAACCTCAAAATGCCTATAAATACACCCCTCACCACACCCACAATTCAGTTTAACGAATAGCCAAGAAGTGGGGTGATAAAAAAGTGCGAAAGCATATAAAATAAGGAATTGGAATAATTGTGCTTTATACAAAATCATAACCACCACAAAAAAAGGGCAGGCCTCATGGACTCTTGCTAATATGAAAGAAATGAATTTATCAGGTAAGTTCATGTAATTAGCAAGAGTCCATGAGCTAGTGACGTATGGGATAATGACTACCCAAGATGTGGATCTTTCCACACAAGAGTCACTAGAGAGGGAGGGATAAAATAAAGACAGCCAATTCCTGCTGAAAAAAATCCACACCCAAAATAAAGTTTAACGAAAAACATAAGCAGAAGATTCAAACTGAAACCGCTGCCTGAAGTACTTTTCTACCAAAAACTGCTTCAGAAGAAGAAAATACATCAAAATGGTAGAATTTAGTAAAAGTATGCAAAGAGGACCAAGTTGCTGCTTTGCAGATCTGGTCAACCGAAGCTTCATTCCTAAACGCCCAGGAAGTAGAAACTGACCTAGTAGAATGAGCTGTAATTCTCTGAGGCGGAGTTTTACCCGACAACATAGGCAAGATGAATTAAAGATTTCAACCAAGAAGCCAAAGAAATGGCAGAAGCTTTCTGGCCTTTTCTAGAACCGGAAAAGATAACAAATAGACTAGAAGTCTTACGAAAAGATTTCGTAGCTTCAACATAATATTTCAAAGCTCTAACAACATCCAAAGAATGCAACGATTTCTCCTTAGAATTCTTAGGATTAGGACATAATGAAGGAACCACAATTTCTCTACTAATGTTGTTGGAATTCACAACTTTAGGTAAAAATTCAAAAGAAGTTCGCAACACCTCCTTATCCTGATGAAAAATCAGAAAAGGAGACTCACAAGAAAGAGCAGATAATTCAGAAACTCTTCTGGCAGAAGAGATGGCCAAAAGGAACAAAACTTTCCAAGAAAGTAATTTAATGTCCAATGAATGCATAGGTTCAAACGGAGGAGCTTGAAGAGCTCCCAGAACCAAATTCAAACTCCAAGGAGGAGAAATTGACTTAATGACAGGTTTCATACGAACCCTAAGCTTGTACAAAACAATGAATATCAGGAAGAATAGCAATCTTTCTGTGAAAAAGAACAGAAAGAGCAGAGATTTGTCCTTTCAAAGAACTTGCGGACAAACCCTTATCTAAACCATCCTGAAGAAACTGTAAAATTCTCGGTATTCTAAAAGAATGCCAGGAAAAATGATGAGAAAGACACCAAGAAATATAAGTCTTCCAGACTCTATAATATATCTCTCGAGATACAGATTTACGAGCCTGTAACATAGTATTAATCACAGAGTCAGAGAAACCTCTTTGACCAAGAATCAAGCGTTCAATCTCCATACCTTTAAATTTAAGGATTTCAGATCCTGATTGAAAAAAGGACCTTGTGACAGAAGGTCTGGTCTTAACGGAAGAGTCCACGGTTGGCAAGAGGCCATCCGGACAAGATCCGCATACCAAAACCTGTGAGGCCATGCCGGAGCTACCAGCAGAACAAACGAGCATTCCTTCAGAATCTTGGAGATTACTCTTGGAAGAAGAACTAGAGGCGGAAAGATATAGGCAGGATGATACTTCCAAGGAAGTGATAATGCATCCACTGCCTCCGCCTGAGGATCCCGGGATCTGGACAGATACCTGGGAAGTTTCTTGTTTAGATGGGACGCCATCAGATCTATTTCTGGAAGTTCCCACATTTGAACAATCTGAAGAAATACCTCTGGGTGAAGAGACCATTCGCCCGGATGCAACGTTTGGCGACTGAGATAATCCGCTTCCCAATTGTCTACACCTGGGATATGAACCGCAGAGATTAGACAGGAGCTGGATTCCGCCCAAACCAAAATTCGAGATACTTCTTTCATAGCCAGAGGACTGTGAGTCCCTCCTTGATGATTGATGTATGCCACAGTTGTGACATTGTCTGTCTGAAAACAAATGAACGATTCTCTCTTCAGAAGAGGCCAAAACTGAAGAGCTCTGAAAATTGCACGGAGTTCCAAAATATTGATCGGTAATCTAACCTCCTGAGATTCCCAAACTCCTTGTGCCGTCAGAGATCCCCACACAGCTCCCCAACCTGTGAGACTTGCATCTGTTGAAATTACAGTCCAAGTCAGAAGCACAAAAGAAGCCCCCTGAATTAAACGATGGTGATCTGTCCACCATGTTAGAGAGTGTCGAACAATCGGTTTTAAAGATATTAATTGAGATATCTTCGTGTAATCCTTGCACCATTGCTTCAGCATACAGAGCTGAAGAGGTCGCATGTGAAAACGAGCAAAGGGGATCGCGTCCGATGCAGCAGTCATAAGACCTAGAATTTCCATGCATAAGGCTACCGAAGGGAATGATTGTGACTGAAGGTTTCGACAAGCTGCAATCAACTTTAGACGTCTCTTGTCTGTTAAAGACAGAGTCATGGACACTGAATCCATCTGGAAACCCAGAAAAGTTACCCTTGTCTGAGGAATCAAAGAACTTTTTGGTAAATTGATCCTCCAACCATGATCTTGAAGAAACAACACAAGTCGATTCGTATGAGATTCTGCTAAATGTAAAGACTGAGCAAGTACCAAGATATCGTCCAAATAAGGAAATACCACAATACCCTGTTCTCTGATTACAGACAGCAGGGCACCGAGAACCTTTGTAAAAATTCTTGGAGCTGTAGCTAGGCCAAACGGCAGAGCCACAAATTGGTAATGCTTGTCCAGAAACGAGAATCTCAGGAACTGATAATGATCTGGATGAATCGGAATATACAGATATGCATCCTGTAAATCTATTGTGGACATATAATTCCCTTGCTGAACAAAAGGTAAGATAGTCCTTACAGTTACCATCTTGAACGTTGGTATCCTTACATAACGATTCAATATTTTTAGATCCAGAACTGGTCTGAAAGAATTCTCCTTCTTTGGTACAATGAAGAGATTTGAATAAAACCCCATCCCCTGTTCCGGAACTGGAACTGGCATAATTACTCCAGTCAACTCTAGATCTGAAACACATTTCAGAAATGCTTGAGCTTTTACTGGATTTACTGAGACACGGGAAAGAAAAAATCTCTTTGCAGGAGGTCTCAACTTGAAACCAATTCTGTATCCTTCTGAAACAATGCTCTGAATCCAAAGATTGTGAACAGAATTGATCCAAATTTCCTTGAAAAAACGTAACCTGCCCCCTACCAGCTGAGCTGGAATGAGGGCCGCACCTTCATGTGGACTTAGAAGCAGGCTTTGCCTTTCTAGCTGGCTTGGATTTATTCCAGACTGGAGATGGTCTCCAAACTGAAACTGCTCCTGAGGATGAAGGATCAGGCTTTTGTTCTTTGTTGAAACGAAAGGAACGAAAACGATTATTAGCCCTGTTTTTTACCTTTAGATTTTTTATCCTGTGGTAAAAAAGTTCCTTTCCCACCAGTAACAGTTGAAATAATGGAATCCAACTGAGAACCAAATAATTTGTTACCCTGGAAAGAAATGGAAAGTAAAGTTGATTTAGAAGCCATATCAGCATTCCAAGTTTTAAGCCATAAAGCTCTTCTAGCTAAAATAGCTAGAGACATAAACCTGACATCAACTCTGATAATATCAAAAATGGCATCACAGATAAAATTATTAGCATGCTGAAGGAGAATAATAATATCATGAGAATCACGATGTGTTACTTGTTGCGCTAAAGTTTCCAACCAAAAAGTTGAAGCTGCAGCAACATCAGCCAAAGATATAGCAGGTCTAAGAAGATTACCTGAACACAGATAAGCTTTTCTTAGAAAGGATTCAATTTTCCTATCTAGAGGATCCTTAAACGAAGTACCATCTGACGTAGGAATAGTAGTACGTTTAGCAAGGGTAGAAATAGCCCCATCAACTTTAGGGATCTTGTCCCAAAATTCTAATCTGTCAGACGGCACAGGATATAATTGCTTAAAACGTTTAGAAGGAGTAAATGAATTACCCAAATTATCCCATTCTTTGGAAATTACTGCAGAAATAGCATTAGGAACAGGAAAAAACTTCTGGAATAACCACAGGAGCTTTAAATACCTTATCTAAACGTTTAGAATTAGTATCAAGAGGACCAGAATCCTCTATTTCTAAAGTAATTAGTACTTCTTTAAGTAAAGAACGAATAAATTCCATTTTAAATAAATATGAAGATTTATCAGCATCAACCTCTGAGACAGAATCCTCTGAACCAGAGGAATCATCAGAATCAGAATGATGATGTTCATTTAAAAATTCATCTGTAGGGAGAGAAGTTTTAAAAGATTTTTTACGTTTACTAGAAGGAGAAATAACAGACATAGCCTTCTTTATGGATTCAGAAACAAAATCTCTTATATTATCAGGAACATTCTGCACCTTAGATGTTGAAGGAACTGCAACAGGCAATGGTACTTTACTAAAGGAAATATTATCTGCTTTAACAAGTTTGTCATGACAATCAATACAAACAACAGCTGGAGGAATAGCTACCAAAAGTTTACAGCAGATACACTTAGCTTTGGTAGATTCAGCACTTGACAGCGATTTTCCTGTAGTATCTTCTGACTCAGATGCAACGTGAGACATCTTGCAATATGTAAGAGAAAAAACAACATATATATAAAGCAAAATTGAACAAATTCCTTAAATGAGTTTCAGGAATGGGAAAAAATGCCAAAGAACAAGCTTCTAGCAACCAGAAGCAATAAAAAATGAGACTTAAATAATGTGGAGACAAAAGCGACGCCCATATTTTTTTGCGCCAAATAAGACGCCCACATTATTTGGCGCCTAAATGCTTTTTGGCGCCAAAAATGACGCCACATCCGGAACGCCGACATTTTTGGCGCAAAATAACGTCAAAAAATGACGCAACTTCCGGCGACACGTATGACGCCGGAAACGGAAATAGAATTTTTGCGCCAAAAAAGTCAGCGCCAAGAATGACGCAATAAAATGAAGCATTTTCAGCCCCCGCGAGCCTAACAGCCCACAGGGAAAAAGTCAAATTTTAAGGTAAGAAAAATGTTAAATTAAAATGCATTATCCCAAATATGAAACTGACTGTCTGAAAATAAGGAAAGTTGAACATTCTGAGTCAAGGCAAATAAATGTTTGAATACATATATTTAGAACTTTATAAACAAAGTGCCCAACCATAGCTTGGAGTGTCACAGAAAATAAGACTTACTTACCCCAGGACACTCATCTACATATAGCAGATAGCCAAACCAGTACTGAAACGAGAATCAGCAGAGGTAATGGTATATATAAGAGTATATCGTCGATCTGAAAAGGGAGGTAAGAGATGAATCTCTACGACCGATAACAGAGAACCTATGAAATAGACCCCGTAGAAGGAGATCACTGCATTCAAATAGGCAATACTCTCCTCACATCCCTCTGACATTCACTGCACGCTGAGAGGAAAACCGGGCTCCAACTTGCTGCGGAGCGCATATCAACGTAGAATCTAGCACAAACTTACTTCACCACCTCCATCGGAGGCAAAGTTTGTAAAACTGAATTGTGGGTGTGGTGAGGGGTGTATTTATAGGCATTTTGAGGTTTGGGAGACTTTGCCCCTCCTGGTGGGAATGTGTATCCCATACGTCACTAGCTCATGGACTCTTGCTAATTACATGAAAGAAATGTACTTAGATAAGAGGCAGCCTTAAACAGCTTAGAATCAGTTTGAGCCTACCGAGGTTTTGCTTTTAACAAAGAATACTAAGAGAACAAAGCAAAGTTGATGATAAAAGAAAATTGGAAAGTTGTTTAAAATTGTAAGTCCTATCTGAATCATGAAAGTTTAAGAATGATTTTATGCATTAGAAAGGAAACAACCCCCAGTGATCCTTTAAGTATATTACTTTTACTATACTACCTATATTTTGATTTACTTCTAACAATTTTTAACAGTGCAGAAAGGTAAAAAGTATTGTGACATTCAAAGTTAAAGGGACAGTAAGTGTTACTGCTCAAGCTCAATAGATACATTTTTCATAAAAACAGCCCCTCTTGCAAAAGATTTTTTTATCATCATCATTATTATTAATATAACCAGGAGCGAGCAGTTTAGCCAACGAGAAGGTGACCGCTCACCCCAACAGATTTTACACAGTAGTTCAGTCATCTGGTTAGCTGGACGACTCACCCCTGATTATAAATAAATATTAAAAAAAAAAGGTTGCAGCAAGGGGGTTGGACAGAGAGGCCAGAGAACCTAAAATCCTGCAAGTTCCTGCAACTTTCATCATGGCTAAAGGACAGCAAGTCCCTCCTTGGATAGTAATCATTAGCCATGGTTGTGACATTGTCTGACTGGTGTCTATAGTCATTTTTTTGAAAATGTATTATTTTTTATTCTTATTTTTAGTTCATTTGTCCTAGTATTAAATTTTGTGCAAGATAACATTGGGTGTCACAAAGCATTATTCAGCATGAAATATCCAACCAAATTTCTCAATTTTGGAAAATAATAGTTTAGCTGTGAAAGCATGCTTTTCTTTTAATAATTTATACATATACCATCCGATTTAATAGTGATGGAGGTTTATTTAATTTATTAATTATCTTTGCATAAGGAATACAATGTATATTTGTTAATAAAGGAGATATAATCTGAACTATACCAATACAGCATTAATGTATATAAAGTTAAAAGTGAACAATGCATTATTAGTATAGTATTACATATAATAATATTTGATAATCATGAAGTAATGTGCACTCTCTCTGTGTAAAGGATAGGGTTAAAATACTTGAAGCAGACATTCAATTGTTTTAATTAGTTTCAACTATTGGCCAATAGTAGAACGATTTGCCTTTTAAATAGTGTGATGAGGCTAAGCACATCAGGCTATGATTACGGCTCACTAAGCCGAAACGCGTAAGCCAAGTGCTTTGTCTGCTACAATTCCTCATTGTAACGTGCTTCCCGGCATTACTTGTTTTAAAGCTTGTTTCAATAAAGTTGGATTTTTTACTTACTGGAGTGGATCGACCTTCTTCTTTGCTACATTGTCTGACTGGAACCAGAGAAAAGATTCCCCTCTCAGTAAGGGCCATGCTTGTAGAGCTCTAAATATTGCACAAAGTTCAAAGATGTTTATTGGCAACCTTGCTTCCCAAGGAGCCCAAACAGCTCCCTATCATGAAATACTTGCATCTGTAGTGATCACAGACCAAATAGGACAAGCAAAAGAAGCCCAATAGGCTGACGATCCAGCCACCTAGACAACAGAGTATGATCCCTGCACCACTGTTGAAGCATACAAAGCTGAAGTGGTCTCAGGTGAAAACGAGCAAACTGAATAGCATTCAATGCTGCAATCATAGAACCTTCATACAAAGAGTAACAGTGGGAAACTGGAAAGACTGAAGATTTTGATGGCAAAACCAACTTTAATCTTCTTTGATCTGTTAGAGAAAGTCTCATGGAGAAAAAAAAAAGAGAAAAAAGTAACCCTTTAGCTAATTGATCGTCCAACCATGTTGACAAAGAAACAACAACAGTCTGTTGGTTTGAGATTCTGCTAAATGTAAAGATGGAGCTAGTACCAAGATATTGTCCAGGTAAGGAAACAGAGCTATTCACTGACCTCTGATGATAGACAAATGAGCCCCCAGAACCTTTATGAAGATCTTTGCAGCTGTAGCCACACCAAACGGTAGAGCAACAAACTGAAAATGCTTAAATTGAAAGTAAATCCTAGCGTTTTACAAACGCTAGGATTGAATATTGAAACAAATAAAGGGGACTTTCATTCATGGAGTATAAGATACTTCAAGTAGAAAGCTCCTTTATTTGTTTCAATCGATCGCCGTTTTTAGCTGCCAATAGCCGGATTTACTGCACGGCTATTGGCTAAAGAGGTGAAAACCCCCTTTATTTGTTTCAATAGTCAATCCTAGCGTTTGTAAAACGCTAGGATTGACTTTCACTTTAACTAGAAAAGCAAACTTCAGAAACAAAGTGATCTTTGTGAATCGGAATATAGAGGTAAGCATCTATTAAATCTATTGTTGGCATAAACTGCCCTTGCTCAATGAAAGGCAGAATAGACTGAATAGTCTTCATTTTTAAAGTTGGAACCCAACAATCTTGTTCAGTGCCTTTAGATCTAAAACTGGTGTGAAAGTTCCCCCCTCCTTGGAAACAAAGATTTTAATTTTTTTTTTTTTTTTAAATAACAATTAACTTATAGTATTACATTTTGCTTAGTTCTCTTTACATACTTTCTTAAAGCATAATCCTAGGTGAGCTCAGGAGCGGGCACATGTCTTTAGCCATCTGACAGCAGTATTTGCAACATTGTAATATTATCCATTGTTGCAAACACTGTTGCCATAGGTTGCTAAAAGTATGTGCACGCTCCTAAACTCCTATCAGGCTCCCTAGATTTACACTCCAACAAAGGATATCAAGAGAACAAACCAAATTTGATAATAGTAGTAAATTATAAAGATGTTTAAAATTGCACACACTACATGAAAAACGAAAGTTTAATTTTGACTAAACTGTCCCTTTAAAATAACAGAGAAATCTATTTTGTTACACTAAAACTAATGATATAATATGTTGTCATGTAGTATACTGCCTGGGGCCTTCTACGAGTAGGAAGAAATTATCCCTGGATTTTACAAGGTGCTTTTCCTTTTTACACATAATATGGAGAAATGCAATGCCCAAGTAGATCATCACTAACGATGAGAAAAAATGGTAAACATCACCTCCAGAGAATTTTGAGTGCCTCCATCATTTCTAAGTCCAGTGAACATACTACGCAGACTGGTCAGATCAAAGTACAAGTTATTTATATCCATCCCTAATTGGCCACAGCAAAGTAGGCCAGGAATTTGGATTCCACAAGCCTTTTCAAGAGATGTATCTTGGAAATTTTACTTCCTTTGCTTAACCTTGGGCTAAAAAAATAACCCGGTTAAATGATTTAAAAATGTTGTTTGCCGTGTTCATTTCCTGATATTTGCTATGGGTGTAATGTCCCTTTAAAGGGACACTGAGGCCAAATTTTTTATTTTGTGATTCAGATAGAGCATGCAGTTTTAAGCAACTTTCTAATTTACTCCTATTATCAATTTTTCTTCGTTTTCTTGCTATCTTTATTTGAAAAAGAAGGCATCTAAGCTTTTTTTGGGGTTCAGAACTCTGGACAGCACTTTTTTATTGGTGGATGAATTTATCCACCAATCAGCAAGGACAACCCAGGTTGTTCACCAAAAATGGGCCGGCATCTAAACTTACATTCTTGCATTTAAAATAAAGATACCAAGAGAATGAAGAAAATTTGATAATAGGAGTAAATTAGAAAGTTGCTTAAAATGTCATGCTTTATCTGAATCACGAAAGAAAATATTTGGGTACAGTGTCCCTTTAAGTCTGTAAACAAGCGCCTCCCCAAAAAATCTGAAGGTAGGACATAAAAAGCATAAAATAACAGATGTAAAGTTCTAAGAACTATCTTAGAAAGCAGAAAAATATTTTAGAACCCAAGGAGGAATGGGTTTTACAAGAAACAAAAAGTCAAAATCTGTAGAAAAAAAAGTCTTAATGAGCATGGAGATCAATCCACCACTGTTCATTCAACATACGAGAATCATCACTGCTGGGTAAAGACCAAACTATTTATAAGTATAGAAGTTCAGTCTCAATAATAAACTCCTGTCGAGCCCATGACAGTGATTGGGCAACTTATAGGTAACGACACTATGCAATTCTGTGATGTATACAAACGTACAGTCCAGTACCAAACATCAATCGCCTCTCAAAGTGTTGTTATACCAAAACAACTGTAAAAGTACCTTGGGACTGCAACAACCTTTCCGTGTATTATACAGTAGTGGTATAAATCCCCATCCGAGCTCCACACTATAGTGGACAACGCCGTCAGCAGTAATCAGGCTCCATTTCTCTGGCGCTTCACAAGGCAGCGGTCACGTGACCCATCCGGAAAAAGGTGCGATATATTTCACAAACGGTAAACAACACATCATACGTGCTACCGTGAGTCAGGTAAACATCCTACGCGTTTCATGGATAGTTTTTCAAAGGCCTGAGGGAAAAGAGCAGGGCAAGCCAAAAGAGTATTTTAAATTTAAAAGGCTTAGGAGACTTCCTGTCTTCAATCAAACAGAATCAGAACCACTTGAGAACACAATCATGTGTAAGTAGCTGCAGCTGGTTTCAAACTGCAAACCTTCCACCTGCTAGGCAGCTAAGCTAACCATCAGGCTACTACAGCTGGCTCCCCTGGAGCTTCATTCCAAACCACTGGAATGGACAAGAGAGAATCCTTAAAACTCCTAGCAGGCGATGGAGAAACCAGAATCGCCAATTAGGAGCAACCAGAACTCAGAAAAACAGGATACTGTATAAAAAAAAAACAAAAAAAAAAACGACAGGTCCCGCCCGTCATGCAACACAATTACTCAAGAGCTCCGAACTGGGAATCTGATACAAAAACAAGAACAACAAATATAGAGACGATAAGGAATAGGATCACCATCCCTCCAGTCATCTAAACAAGCTCGCTATCTGAATCAGCAGACTGAGATTCAGCTGACGGATCAGAACTAGGATCCTCCAACGTCGTCAAAGCTTCTCTCAGAAGTACACGCAGGTGAGCCATTCTAAATTTAAAGGCAAAAATCACCTCCGTCGGAGTATCCTTGACCCTAGAGGTAGCACCTCTGAAGCCTCAGAGGTAGCACCTCTGAAGCCTCAGAGGACACCACTTGCTGATTGGTGGATAAATTCATCCACCAATAAAAAAGTGCTGTCCAGAGTTCTGAACCCCAAAAAAAGCTTAGATGCCTTCTTTTTCAAATAAAGATAGCAAGAAAACGAAGAAAAATTGATAATAGGAGTAAATTAGAAAGTTGCTTAAAACTGCATGCTCTATCTGAATCACGAAATAAAAAATTTGGCTTCAGTGTCCCTTTAAAGGGACATTACACCCATAGCAAATATCAGGAAATGAACACGGCAAACAACATTTTTAAATCATTTAACCGGGTTATTTTTTTAGCCCAAGGTTAAGCAAAGGAAGTAAAATTTCCAAGATACATCTCTTGAAAAGGCTTGTGGAATCCAAATTCCTGGCCTACTTTGCTGTGGCCAATTAGGGATGGATATAAATAACTTGTACTTTGATCTGACCAGTCTGCGTAGTATGTTCACTGGACTTAGAAATGATGGAGGCACTCAAAATTCTCTGGAGGTGATGTTTACCATTTTTTCTCATCGTTAGTGATGATCTACTTGGGCATTGCATTTCTCCATATTATGTGTAAAAAGGAAAAGCACCTTGTAAAATCCAGGGATAATTTCTTCCTACTCGTAGAAGGCCCCAGGCAGTATACTACATGACAACATATTATATCATTAGTTTTAGTGTAACAAAATAGATTTCTCTGTTATTTTAAAGGGACAGTTTAGTCAAAATTAAACTTTCGTTTTTCATGTAGTGTGTGCAATTTTAAACATCTTTATAATTTACTACTATTATCAAATTTGGTTTGTTCTCTTGATATCCTTTGTTGGAGTGTAAATCTAGGGAGCCTGATAGGAGTTTAGGAGCGTGCACATACTTTTAGCAACCTATGGCAACAGTGTTTGCAACAATGGATAATATTACAATGTTGCAAATACTGCTGTCAGATGGCTAAAGACATGTGCCCGCTCCTGAGCTCACCTAGGATTATGCTTTAAGAAAGTATGTAAAGAGAACTAAGCAAAATGTAATACTATAAGTTAATTGTTATTTAAAAAAAAAAAAATAATTAAAATCTTTGTTTCCAAGGAGGGGGGAACTTTCACACCAGTTTTAGATCTAAAGGCACTGAACAAGATTGTTGGGTTCCAACTTTAAAAATGAAGACTATTCAGTCTATTCTGCCTTTCATTGAGCAAGGGCAGTTTATGCCAACAATAGATTTAATAGATGCTTACCTCTATATTCCGATTCACAAAGATCACTTTGTTTCTGAAGTTTGCTTTTCTAGTTAAAGTGAAAGTCAATCCTAGCGTTTTACAAACGCTAGGATTGACTATTGAAACAAATAAAGGGGGTTTTCACCTCTTTAGCCAATAGCCGTGCAGTAAATCCGGCTATTGGCAGCTAAAAACGGCGATCGATTGAAACAAATAAAGGAGCTTTCTACTTGAAGTATCTTATACTCCATGAATGAAAGTCCCCTTTATTTGTTTCAATAGTCAATCCAAGCGTTTGTAAAACGCTAGGATTTACTTTCAATTTAAGCATTTTCAGTTTGTTGCTCTACCGTTTGGTGTGGCTACAGCTGCAAAGATCTTCATAAAGGTTCTGGGGGCTCATTTGTCTATCATCAGAGGTCAGTGAATAGCTCTGTTTCCTTACCTGGACAATATCTTGGTACTAGCTCCATCTTTACATTTAGCAGAATCTCAAACCAACAGACTGTTGTTGTTTCTTTGTCAACATGGTTGGACGATCAATTAGCTAAAGGGTTACTTTTTTCTCTTTTTTTTTTCTCCATGAGACTTTCTCTAACAGATCAAAGAAGATTAAAGTTGGTTTTGCCATCAAAATCTTCAGTCTTTCCAGTTTCCCACTGTTACTCTTTGTATGAAGGTTCTATGATTGCAGCATTGAATGCTATTCAGTTTGCTCGTTTTCACCTGAGACCACTTCAGCTTTGTATGCTTCAACAGTGGTGCAGGGATCATACTCTGTTGTCTAGGTGGCTGGATCGTCAGCCTATTGGGCTTCTTTTGCTTGTCCTATTTGGTCTGTGATCACTACAGATGCAAGTATTTCATGATAGGGAGCTGTTTGGGCTCCTTGGGAAGCAAGGTTGCTGTATTGGTATAGTTCAGAAGACTGATCGGATACCAAAGTCCTCTTACATGCCGGACCTTGGGCAGGAGTACACGGATTAAGCCTTCGCTTGCACGTGGCAGGAAGATGCAAATGCACAAAGGCCAGAGATATGGCCATGCAAAACCACGTAACAACCTCTGGAAAAAAGACCTCAGGAGAAGAGGTAACGGCATGCAGGGCAACTGCCTGAGTAGGAACAGAAGATGTTAGGGAACGCACCTCACAAGATGCCGAATCCTCAGAGGCGGATGGCTCAGTGGTCTCTAACGTTACAACATGGGAAGATGAGAACACCCTATTGCGGCATACGGAACATAATTTAGAGGGCTGGGTTACCCGGGCCTCCTCCCAATATACACATGTATCAAAATCTGAATAAGAGGAAACCCATTCTAACCTATCAGAATCCTCCATAACTCAACTAAGTAGATTATGGTAAAAAAACAACTGGCACCTTACACCCCCAATATAGCTGGGGCACTCACTACCTCCTATGACCCAGACAGATAGGAAAACTGATCCTCTCAGCATTCGCTCGGTAAGGAATACGGAAATGGGAAACAAAAATTGTGACTGCACCCGGGCATGTGGTGCAACGTGCAGGATTTACTCCCGCTAAAGAAAAGCGTGCCATTCCATAAAACTGCGCAGCTCTTAACCTGTACGTTCCGTAAAAGCCTATGAGCCCCAAACTACACATAAGCAGTCAAAATCACATAACAAAACATGATTAAAGCCCCCACTGTTCAATAATCCCCCTCTGGAGATATTAACCCTTGATTCCATAAAGATAAAGGAGTCCCACGAGACCCTGTCTTCTAACATTACGAGCATGTAAAAATTGAAACGATCTTACCAGAATCTATGCCGTGGAACAGCAACACGGTCCTTCAAGTTTGACAGATTGCAGCAGCGCTTCTGACATGGACTTGAGTGCAGAAAAGCAGGCAGCGAAACTTGTCAACGCTGATTGCTTATGTAGCTGTTAATATGAGTCTGGATGGTTTCGCAGAAAGAATCTCTCTGCATCTCCGGACTGTAACTTTCTGACAAGTCCCATCTCGAAGAGTACTACCCTCCATAAGGAACTACTCCATAATCTTGCGACACTTCTCTTCCAACCTCCTGTGACGAAAGGCAAAGAATGACTGGGGGATGAGGGAAGTGGGGTAGGTATTTAAGACTTTGGCTGGGGTGTCTTTGCTTCCTCCTGATGACCAGGTTCTGTATTATCAAAAGTAATGAATGCAGCTGTGGACTCTCCCTGTATTTAGAAGGAAATTTCTCTATGAAAATATTTGTTCTATTTCCGATATAAACATTGCATTGCAAAGATTATCTGTAGGATATATCTATACATTTGTAGACTGATAAAAGTGCACTCCCCCCTTGGTTTGTGTTTTTTTCTTTCTTTCAAATAAATGGTCATTGGGGGCTACTATAGATTTCCTCATGACTGACTAAGATGAGGTTAAAATGCTAAAATAAGTCACATAACCATATTATTCTCCCCTCAGCTTGGTGATAACTATGATCAATACTTCCATTACAAATAAATTAGTAATTTACAGTTAGCAGTTAAGGGTTGTTGGGTTTCTAAATGTTGTCTTTGAATTTCAGCACCAAATGCCACAACTGAAGTAATCATAGATTCACTAACAACAAAATGCTGACAGTTAAAGGGACATGAAATTCAAAATCTGCATGCGATTTTATACAACTTTCTAATTTATTTCTATTCTCAAATTTACTTTATGTCTCTTGGCATCTTGGTGAAGGAGCAGCGATGCACAACTAAGAACTAGATGAACACATCTGGTGAACCAATGAAGAGTGGCATATATGAGCAATCACCAATCAGCAACTAGCTCCCAGTAGTGCAATTCTGCTCTTGAGCTTACCTAGGTATGCATTTCAAATAATGATTCCAAGAGAATGACGCAAGAGATAATACAGGTAAATTGAAAAGTTGTTAAAAATCCCATGTTCTGTCTGAATCATGAAAGAACATTTCTTTCATGTAATTGTCAAGAGTCCATGAGCAAGTGACGTATGGGATATACATTCCTACCAGGAGGGGCAAAGTTTCCAAACCTCAAAATGCCTATAAATACACCTCCCACCACACCCACAACTCAAATTTACAAACTTTGCCTCCTATGGAGGTGGTGAAGTAAGTTTGTGCTTGATATCTTGGTACTAGCTCAGTCTTCACATTTGGCAGAATCTCACACAAATAAACTAGTGTTGTTTATTCAAAGACATGGTTGGAGGATTAATTTACCAAAGAGTTTCTTGATTCCTCAAACAAGGGTCACCTTTTAAGGTTTCCAGATAGATTCAGTGTCCATGACTCTGTCTTTAACAGACAAGAGATGAATGAAATTGGTTTCAGCCTGCCTAAACCTTCAGTCTCGGTCATTCCCTTCAGTGGCTATGTGCATGGAAGTTTTAGGTCTTATGACTGCAGAATCGGACGCGATCCCCTTTGCTCGTTTTCATATGAGACCTCAGCAGCTTTGCATGCTGAATCAATGGTGCAGGGATTATACTCGGATATCACAATTGATATACTTAAAGGGACACTAAACCTAAAATGTTTCTTTCAGGATTCGGGTAGAGAATACAATTTTAAACAACATCCTAATCTACTTCTATTATCTAATTTGCTTCATTCTTTAGATATCTTTAGTTGAATAAACATCAATGCACATGGGTGAGCCAATCACACAAGGCATTTATGTGCAGCCAACAATCAGTAGCTACTTAGCCTATCTAGATATGCTTTTCGGCAAAGGATATCAAGAGAATGAAGCAAATTAGATAATCGAAGTAAATTAGAAAGTTGTTTAAAATTGCACACTCTTTCTAAATCATGAAAGAAAAAATTTGGGTTTTATGTTCCTTTAAATCCCAACATTCAACTCTCTCTGTCCTGGTGGTTGGACCATTATCGGATTATTCAAGGGGCCTCTTTTGTTTGTCCTTCCTGGACTGTGATCTCAACAGATGCAAGTCTTACAGGTTGGGGAGCCGTCTGGGGGTCTCTGACAGCACAAGGGTTTTGGAAACCTCAAGAGGCGAGCTTACCAATCAATATTTTAGAACTCCGTGCTATCTTCAGAGCTCTTCAGGCTTGACCTCTATTAAAGAGAGAACTTTTCATTCGCTTTCAGACAGACAATATCACAACTGTCGCGTATGTAAATCATCAGGGAGGGACTCGCAGTCCTTTGGCAATGAAAACAGTAATACGGATACTTTCTTGGGCGGTATCCAACTCTAATTTCTGCAATTTATATCCCAGGTGTTAATAATTTGGAAGTGGATTATCTCAGCCGTCAGACTTTGCATCCGGGGGAGTGGTCTATCCACCCAATGTGTACAGATGTGGGGTCTTCCAGAAATAGATCTGATAGCTTCCCATCTAAACAGGAAACTTCCCAGGTACCTTTCCAGGTCCAGGGATCCTCAGTCAGAGATGGTGGATGCATTAGCAGTTCCTTGGTCTTACCAACTTGCTTATATTTTTCCGCCTCTAGTAGTTCTTCCAAGGGTGATCTCCAAGATCATAATAAAACAAATTGCATGTGTTTCTGATAGCACCAGCATTGCCTCACAGGTTTTGGTATGCGACATCTTGTCCGGATGTCCAGTTGCCAACATTGGTCACTTCTTTTAAGGCCAGACCTTCTGTCTCAAGGGTCGTTTTTCCACCAGGATCTCAAATAGCTAAATTTGAAGGTATGGAAATTTAACGCTCAGTGATTAATACTATGCTACAGGCTCGTAAGTCTGTTTCAAGGAAGATTTATTATCGGGTTTGGAAAACGTATATTTCATGGTGTTCTTCTCAAATTCTCTTGGCATTCTTTTAGAATTCCTAGAATTTTACAGTTTCTTCAGAATGGTTTGGATAAAGGTTTGTCTGCAAGTACTTTGAAGGGACAAATCTCTGCTCTTTCTTTTTTGTTTCATAAAAAGATTGCTAAGCTTCCTGATATTCACTGTTTTGTTCAGGCTTTGGTTCGTATCAAGCCTGCTATTAAATCAATCTCTCCTCCTTGGAGTCTTGCTTTGGTTTTGAAGGCTTTGCAGGCTCCTACTTTTGAGCCTATGCATTCTTTGGATATTAAACTACTTTCTTGGAAAGTGTTGTTCCTTTTGGCTATCTCTTCAGCTAGAAGAGTTTCTCTTGTGAGTCTCCTTTTCTGATTTTCCATCAGGATAAAGCTGTTTTGCGAACTTCATTTAAATTTTTCCCTAAAGTTGTGAATTTTAACAACATTAGTAGGGACATTGTTGTTTCTTCTTTGTGTCCTAATCCTAAGAATGCTCTTGAAAGATCTTTACATTTTTTGGAATGTTGCAAGAGCTTTGAAATATTATGTCGAAGCTACTAAACATTTCAGGAAGACCAGTTTATTTGTTGTTTTTTCTGGTCCTAGGAAAGGTCAGAAAGCCTCTGCCATTTCATTGGCATCTTGGTTAAAGCATTTGATGCACAAGGTTTATTTGGAGGTGGGACAGTCTCTGCCTCAGAGAATTACAGCTCATTCTACTAGATCAGTCGCTACTTCTTGGGCTTTTAAGAATGAACCTTCGGTTGATCAGGTTTGCAAAGCAGCAACTTGGTATTCTTTGCATACATTTACTAAATTTTACCATTTTGATGTATTTGCTTCTTCTGAAGCAGTCTTTGGTAAAAAAAAAGTTCTTCAGGCAGCTGTCTCAGTTTAATTCTTCTGCTTATGATTCAAGTTTTTTTCTTGAAAATGTGAGAATTTTTTTTTGATGAATTTATTTTTTTTCAGTGGAAATGGATGTTTTTATTTTATCCCTCCTTCTCTAGTGACTTTTTTGTGGACTTCCACATCTTGGGTATTTCTATGCCATACGTCACTAGCTCATGGACTCTTGCCAATTACATGAAAGAAAACATAAATTATGTAAGAACTTACCTGATAAATTCATTTCTTTCATATTAGAGTCCATGAGGCCCACCCTTTTCTTAGAGTGGTTATGATTTTTTGTATAAAAGCACAATTATATTCCAGTTCCTCTTTTTGTATGCTTTTTTACTCCTTATTTTATCACCTCACTGCTTGGCTATTTGTTATGTTGTGGGTGTAGTGGGAGGTGTATTTATAGGCATTTTGAGGTTTGGGAAACTTTGCCCCTCCTGGTATATCCCATACGTCACTAGCTCATGAACTCTTGCCAATAGGAAAGAAATGAATTTATCAGGTAAGTTCTTACATAAATTATGTTTTTGGTGTTTAAGGTCTTTTTAATTAGACAATCCCGTTTTGTGGTGGTATCCCACTTCCTAGGCTACCTCAGTATTTTAGCAAATACGATTTAATAAAAAAGAACATTTTAACAAATTCTTCTAAATGTGTTATTTACAAGAAAATAAAATGCTAATATAATATTTTTTAAAAGTATGCATGCTTCTCCGTTGCAAAATGACAATTCTGTTTAAACATCCCTTACTCAGCTATTAAAAATAAATAAATAGCTAACTAAAAGAGCCAAATTGAAGATTTATTTTTTTGTTTAATAAAAACAAAACATGCAAAATAATTTAATCTTTAATAAAAAGCTATTTTCTTTTTGTAATGGAAGTGATAAATTAAAATTAGATTTTTTTTATAAACAAACGGCCAGATTACGAGTTTTGCGTTATGAGGGGTGCGGTGCTAAATTGCACGTTATTGTTACCGCTCACTTACCTACAGCGCTGGTATTACAGGTTTTCCTAAACCCAGCGTTAAAAGTCAAGAAGTGAGCATAGAGCAAAATTGTGCTCCATACCGCACTCCAATACCAGCTCTGCTTAAGTCAGCGGTGAGCTGGTTGTACGTGCTTGTGCACCATTTCCCCATAGACATCAATGGGGAGAGCTGGCTGAAAAAAAGCCTAACACCTGCAATAAAGCAGCGTAAAGCTCAGTAACACAGCCCCCATTGATTCCTATGGGGAAACAAATTTTATGTTTACACCTAACACCCTAACATGAACCCCGAGTCTAAACACCCCTAATCTTACACTTATGCCCCGCCAAAGGCCCTTTTAAGGGCTATTGGTAGTTTAGTTTAAGCTAGGTTTTTTTTTTATTTGGGTGGGGCTTTTTTATTTTTATAGGGCTATTAGATTAGGTGTAATTAGTCGAAATATCTTGTCATTTGTTTTTTTATTTTGTGTAATTTAGTGTTGTTGTTTTTTTTGTAATTTAGGTAATTGTATTTAATTTATTTAATTGTATTTAATTTAGGTAATTGTATTTAATTGTAGTGTAGTGTTAGGTGTTAGTGTAACTTAGGTTAGGTTTTATTTTACAGGTAAATTTGTATTTATTTTAGCTAGGTAGCTAGTAAATAGTTAATAAATACAAACTTGCCTGTGAAATAAAAATAAAACCTAAGATAGCTACAATGTAACTATTAGTTATATTGTAGCTAGCTTAGGGTTTATTTTACAGGTAATTATTTAGTTTTAAATAGGAATTATTTAGTTATTAATAGTAGGTTTTATTTAGATTTATTTTAAATTATATTTAAGTTAGGTGGTGTTAGGGTTAGACTTAGGGGTTTATAAATATAGTATAGTGGCGGCAGATTAGGGATTAATAAATGTAGGTAGGTGGCGGCTATGTTAAGGACAGCAGATTAGGGGTTAATAATATTTAACTAGTGTTTACGAGGCGGGAGTGCGGTGGTTTAGGGGTTAATATGTTTATTATAGTGGCGGCGATGTTGGGAGCTGCAGATTAGGGGTTAATATTTTTATTTTAGTGTTTGCGATGCAGGAGGGCCTCAGTTTAGGGGTTAATAGGTAGTTTATAGGTGTTAGTGTACTTTCTAGCACTTTAGTTATGAGTTTTATGCTACAGCTTTGTAGTGTAAAACTCATATCTACTGACTTTAGAATGCGTTCCGAATCTTGCCGGATAGGCTGTACTGCTCACTTTTTGGCCTAAAAAAAAAAGCTTGCAATACCGGCGCTATGGAAGTCCCATTGAAAATAGACTATACGCAAATTGCAAATTACGTAAGTTGATTTGCGGTAAGGCCAAAAAAGTGTGCGGGACAGCTGTACCTACAAGACTCGTAATAGCAGCGGTAGTAAAAAAGCAGTGTTATGAGGCTTAACGCTGCTTTTTTACTCATAACGCAAAACTTGTAATCTAGCCGAAAGTCTTTAAAAAAATATTTAAACCAGCTTTTGAAGACTTTATTTTGCTTAAATGTATGAAATTATTTTTTTGTTAACTTTTATTTTTATATATGTATAGCTGGGAGATTTGCTTTTACTGTGAACACATTATATTGAGGGGGGTTTTTTCTACTCCTGAAAACAGCATTTTAGGTATTTTAAGAAAATACTGCAAGCTTTTTGAAATGTATCCTCTTAATACACTAAGCAGCACCTTTGGCAGATGGAAGTTAAAATTCCTTTGGACAGTAAAACCTATTACATTCCTTGTTACTGTGTCATGAAAGTTCTAAAGTGGAAGAGTAAAAATGATGGATGGTTAACAAGCACATCCTGCAAACATTCAGCAAGACTAAATGAAAACATGGACAAGCAAAGCATGAAAGCCAAAACCAACAGTACTTTGATTTATTGTCATTAAAGTTGTCTAAATTTGTTCATCAAAGAAGAAAGATGAGAATTACTTGATGAGAAGAATATCAACTGATTGGTTTAAACAGGAAGATATATATGGTGGAGCTGAGGATTTTAGGAGAGGGAAAACATTGTTCTAAAATTAATAATAAAGTAGAAAGGGAAACAAAAATCACAAGTTATAGGATAGTCTAAAATCTATAGATCACCACAGCATATAGGTTGTGAGATAGATTTCGACTATTTGCTACCAGCATTCAACTGTACCTTTGGAGTTGCTTTGATGGAGAAAACTTGGTTTATTTGGTATGGGTGGGGCCAGGCCTGTTTTGGAACCAGTACTGTTGGCATTGGCTGAAGGTGGCTGGAATGAGTTGGAAAGAAAGAAGCCATCTGACACAGGGCGAGGCTGGCGTGCAGCAGGAAGCTGTGGTTTATGAGCAGCTGGCAGGAGGTCACCATAAGACTTTCTCGTACTGGAGTACTTATCCTGACCTGCTAGGTTTGTGTCTTCCTCATCATCAGTGTATGCAACAAACTTGGCAGTGTAAACCGTGTCAGGGGAGAGGGCTTGTGTTTTGAGGTAAGAGGTGTTTCGCTGCGGTGGGGGAGGCGGAGCGTTAGATAGGAGGGGTGGGGGAGGGAGCTCATAATCCCGTGGGAGTGGAGGTCTGTACAGACCAGGATCTTCAGGCTCTAGCAATCTCTTTTCTGCTTCTTCGTGTTGCCTGCGTCTCTCTGCTTCCAAGCGGTTGTAATACCCATCCTCTTGCCTCCTCTGCTAGCAAAGGCAGAAAGAATAATATTATAATTTACAAGTTTATTTATTTGATAAAAATGGAACAGATTGGTTAGCATGTTATCAATGCATATACTTTGCAACATAAAATACAACAGTTACAACTAACAAAAATATCATAAATTTCATTAAAAACATGTGCAAGGTTGAATTCGTACAGAAGTATAAAAAATATCTACTTTAGAAAATCTAATAATAGTTTTGAACTTGGCAATGTGTTTTTTTTTGTGGATTAGTTCAATGAGTGATACCAATTAGTTCCAAATATAAAACTTCTCTGATCTTCTCATTTTGTTTTCCCTTTAACCTTGCTAACACCAATTACTTATTTGTTAAAGATATAAAGGTCAGAAACTTTTTAATCTAAATTAACAGATGCTATAACAATTATAACTGTGACTACAATATTTTTCATCAATGTAGAACTGAAACTGTGATGGGGAGGAGCTATATATATATATATATATATATATATATATATATATATATATATATATATATATATACACACACACACACACGCTGGATATAAAAAGTCTACACACCCCTGTTAAAATGGCAGGTTTCTGTGATGTAAAAAAAAATTAGACAAAGATAAATCATTTCAGA